>NC_083761.1:81687189-81694689 GCF_963514075.1 Conger conger | reverse complement strand
CCAACCCTGAGCAATCAATCTGTGTAAAAAAACAAAAAAAAAATCATTTACACAGTTTCACGGAAAACACAGAAGCTTGCAGAGTCAATATCATTTTCAGCCAAGTCGATGAAATTACTGTTTAATTTCCCCTCGGTTCTTGCAGAAAAATAAGGAGCAAATGAGTTTCCTGATTGTTTGTTTCATCCTCGCAGCATAATGGAAGCACAGTGAGTGTAATGAGGCAGAAATGGCTGTAGGTTTGCCTTCGTTTTCAGAAGAGAAATGGCGTTGCATCGTTATTAACTCAGGGGAATAGCATGGAAGGGGAATACAATACATTACATTACATTACATTACAAGCCATTTAATAGACGCTCTCATCCAGAGCCACGTACAACGAAGTGCAGATCGAACGTGGGGACAAGTGTGAAGAGGACCCGAGAGGACAGTACGGTTCCGAGTCCTAGTGTAACCATACAGATACAATCGGAACCCTTCAAGAATACATCAACTTACAAACTGGCATACCACGGTTGGCAGCTAGAATACCCAGAGTACAACAATACAATAGCTAATACAAAACAACACAACAATATATATATATAACTATATAAATGCCATTATAGTCTATGGCATATACAAGGCTAATCATCTGACATCTACAGGGAGGCCATTCTAGCACCGTGGGGCCAGAACAGACAGCAGTCATGACTGAGAAGTGCCGGTGTGGCGTGGAAGAAACTGGTCTTTTAAGGAGAAGAGAGGGGGAGAGAGGGAGGGATAGATAGATAGATATTGGTACTGGTACTGGTACTGGTATCAGTATTGATGATATCTCCACAATAGTCAGCGCTAATAAACACTACACGTGCGAAAGACTTCAGAGATCGATACACACTGGTCAATGTACAGAGAGAGAATTATTCACTTTCACATACCTACAACCCACACACATACACACACACACACACACAAAGAGCACTAATTCTCACAGAGATGAATGGAAACACAAATAGACACACAGAACACAGAAAAAGCCCATACATCAGTTACATGCTTCACGCAACGAGGGCTCTACATCAAGTCGATTAACTAACACGCCACACGCAACACGGGTCGGGGTTAGCCATAAGCACTACACAACAAGGACAGGAAGTAGAACAGAGATTAATGTGTACACTACGGGCAACACTTTAATTTAACCCCTCGACAAAAGGCCGACATAACACTCGACGTAACAGCGGTTCATGTCAAACAACATAACGCTGTCGTCACCTTTTTCGGTAAATGTTAGACGTCACGTCGCATGTTGACCTGACCACTTATGTCCCCTTTAAGTACTTGTGCTAGCTGAAGCCAAAGTGGTATGCCAGTTGTCATGACAGGTACCTCATAAGACTGTCATAAGGATAATGAAATGCCATACCCATACATACACAGTCCTGACAGTTATGTATTTATGTTTATGTATGCATTTGACCCATGTCTGGGGTATACACACTAAGCACACAGACTAGCTCACACACCAGCGCAGTGACTGGTGCTTGAGAGACACCTGCCATCGAGTGACACCTGCGTTCAGGTGGTCATGTGACAGGAAGTAGCCTTTAGGAGCGAGCGGCGCACTCACCCTGGTGGGCTTTGATCTGGGGCAGGATGTTCTGCAGGATCTCTAAGGACTTCCTGTGGTACTCAGCCTGGACCTCGATGAGCTGCGGAGGAGAAGGGAGGGAGGAACAGAGCCCCGCTGTAAAATCCAGCTGTGTCCGCTGAAAATTGAGCTGGTCAAACTGGTCATGAGCTGGTCAAAAAGCATGGCCAAGCTGGTCATAAGTTGGTTTCGCTGGGTATGAACTGGTCTTGAAAGCTAGTCTAGCTGGCTATGAGCTGGTCAACCAGCTAGTGCTGGTAGCTTGTCTGAGCTGGTAGCTGGACAACCGGCTGCCAGCTGTTTCAAAACATAGCTTGAGCTGGTCAAACCGTGTCAAGCTGCCAGCTGGTCTGAACTGGTTAACCAGCTAAATTATGTTTCAAAACCTAGCTTGAGCTGTTTTTGTTCACCAGGGCGTTTCTCTCCGCTAATGCTAATGGTAAACTGCTCAGTCGCTGCCCATTTTCCACTGCAGACTGAAGACTCATCTCTTCATACTGTACCTTCACTCCTCTGTAGGAGTGCCCTATTCTATTGTCACTTGTGTTTCACCTGTCTCTATCGTTTAGCCAACTTGTTACAAACAAGGACTTGAATTTTGTATTCATCTTGGTACTCTAGCTGCTTATGTCATTGACCTGGCCAATTTACCATGTGTACTAGACCTAATGCTCACGGCTGTACAACTGGTTCTTTGCTCCTTACCAAACCTGCTCTGAAGTTCTAACGACCTTCGTTATGCACTTATCATACGTCGCTTCGGATGAACGCGCCAGCTAAATAAAATGCGATGTAACGTGACGCTAACGAGGCGCTAACAGGCTCCACAGCAGCGAGAGTCAGGGTTCAGGAGTGCTCACCATCTGAAAGTAGTTTGCATAGTCTATCTCTTTGGCCACAAAGTTGTACATATCCGCTGATAACTGATCCTAGAGAGGGGAGAGAAAAGAGACTATTACTTTTAATGCAATAAAACTCCGTTTTTAACCAAAGGGAACTAGCGAATACAAGGACATTCAGAAGAGGATTTCAACTTCAAGTGAAATTGCAGAGGCTTAGAAAAGGAGAGGACAGAGTGAATAGGGGGGGGGGGCAGAGAGAAATAAATAGCATGAGAGAGGGAAAAAGAGGGAAAGAGAGAGGGTGATAGAGTGATAGAGGGAGTGAGAGAGAGATAGACATAGAGAGAGTGATAGAGAGGGAGGGTGAGAGTTAGAGATAGAGTGATGGAGAAAGAGAGGGAGAGAATGATAGATAGAGAGTGATAGAGAGGGCGGGTGATAGAGAGTGAGAGAGATAGAGAGAGTGATAGAGAGGGTGGGTGAGAGAGAGAGAGTGATAGATATAGAGATAGAGAGTGATAGAGAGAGAGTGAAAGAGTTAGTGAGAGTGATAGAGAGGGTGAAAGAGAGAGTGATAGATATAGAGATAGAGTGATAGAGCAGCACCTCTCCCCATCCCTCCCTACCTCCCTGTGAACCTTAATTGTTGTCTCTGTGACTTGCTTTGTGTATCGGTATTTTTAGTTGGCTAGGTAAGCAGTGTTTGGATAGTTAACTTTGGTGACTTTTGCTCTGTTTGTTTGTTTGTTTGTTCAAAAAAAAAAAAAAAAAAAAAAAAAAAAAAATGGCCCTTGTCCTTATCTTTGTTGTACAGGTAGCAGTTGAAATTGTACTTACCTCTAGGGTCTTTCAGCGAACTTATCCCTGGTTATGGGTATGCACTTTGTTGTACGTCGCTCTGGATAAGAGCGTCTGCCAAATGCCAATAATGTAATGTAATGTAATGTAATGAGAGAGATAGAGAGAGTGATAGAGAGGGTGGGTGAGAGTGATAGATATAGAGATAGAGAGTGATAGAGAGAGAGGGTGAAAGAGTGAGTGATAGATATAGAGAGTGATAGAGGGATAGAGAGAGAGAGGGTGAAAGAGTGAGTGATAGAGAGAGAGGGTGAAAGAGAGAGAGTGATAGAGAGAGACACTTGCCCGGCAGATCTCCATGCGATTGGCTGCTTCCTCCATCTCCTCCCTCAGGGCGTCGGCCTTGGCCCCCGAGGGCTGCAGGTTACTGGACAAACCAGAGGACTTAGAGGACTGATGCCACCTGAGGGGAGGGGAGAGGGAGAGATTAAATCAAGGTACGCGCCACACTGTAGGAACCACATTTCCCACAATCCCACGGGACAATTCCGCGAAGTCCACCCCGAATGACGTCTAACTCGGTTCAGCCAATCCCGTAATGGCGGGAGCAATAAACTTTAAGAGCAAGGCATGCTCTCGGGATTGCCCCCCTTCTCCCCCTTATTCCCATTTCTTTCCGACGCACACTTTTTGGCCATTCTCGTCACCTCATCTGCTCCGAGACTCGGACAGAGGCTGAATTTTACACCGCGCACTACCAGGACTACGGACACACCTAGTCTACCTCGCGTTAACTTAGTGGCCTATAGCGAGTGGAAGCTGGTGTACGCGGAACGCTACATCACTTTACCACAGCAACGAACTTTTCCACCCGGAAAAAGGACCAGCGAACATCTTGTCAGCAACCGAGCGGACCAGACAACAACGCGCGGCTGAGACGGGAACACCCCAGCTTTGCCCACCTCTCCGGGACATCATTCACAACACCATCGCGGCTTCTACAAGGACAGCACGTCTATTGGATCCAGCAATGCGTATGGACTCCATAAGACAACAAACATTCAGGCATAGCCAGTGTTTGGTTTAGTCTTAACTAATATTGTGAATCTCTATTTTTCCATTTGTCATTGTGTTACCGTTGAACGCATTCTGTTAGCCGTATATGTACATGAATTGATTCGCCGTCTTTCGCGCATATATAGAGTAAACAACGCAAGTAGTCGCTCTTATCACAGCTAACACTAATTCTCTTTAACACACCAGAACTCTAGCTTACCCAAGTTAGCTACTAACACACTCACTATCCACATTATTTTACACTAGGAACCGAATGCAACCAAAATAACTAATAAAAATGGAAAGACCCCCCCCTGCCCCGCCAAGTTTATCTTCAGTGTGGGAATGTGAGACAGGTCCACCTCTATCTCTATCAGATAAAAATGTGTCAATCAGGGCCGACAGTTCTGGTGGAGTGGGAGAGACAGACACCTCCCGGGCACACAGAAAATCAAAGAGAGGAGGGGGGGTCCAGCATTTCCTGTCAGCACAGGGGGGCAGGTCTTTCTGCCCCCCTCCCCTCGTCCGGCACTGCCGTCCAGAACCAGGCCCGGGAAACAACGGAAAGGTTGTGAGTGACGCACGGTGCGGTCGGATCCGAGAGGATCTGGGGCGCGCGCAGTGAAGTCCAGACGACCGTGAAGAATGAGGGAGGGAGGGGGGGGGGGGGGTCGATGGGGGAGTTCATGTCTGGGCTCTTTCCACTCTCCGTTCTGTATCCTGGTTTGGCTGTTATTGCCTGACTAATGACTGTATGTCCTCTTCTTTGTTAAATGTATAATGTCATGTACATTTAACTGATATATATATATATTTATATAATTGACCCCTGTGTAATACTGAATTCATGATGGATGTACAGTATGTCTGTGCCCCCCCCCGGTTTGTTGTCTTGTTTTGTGTCTACTAAATTTTGGTCACAAAAAAACTCTTGCCAGGCCGTTATTATGTAAATAAGATTCCGATCTTAATTGACCTGTCTGGTAAAATAAACGCCTCTGTTAGTCAGTACCACCGCACTGCTGAGCCATGGGTAATTAGGGAGAGTCCAGTTGCCGTATTTTAGAGGTGTTACCAGGACGCAGGGCCATTTTGTGCCTCAGACGGTCCAGCTGCCGTATTTTAGAGGTGTTACCGGGACGCAGGGCCATTTTGTGCCTGATACGGTCTGCTCTTCACATTAATCTCAGGTGTGACTCAGCATGTTTAAATAAGGCCAATTACAGCCCAGGCCCTGTGCCGCAGTTCTCACCCACACACTCCTCCTCCTGCACTCCCTCGCTTTCCTCTTCACACCCCTGCTTCTCTCTCTCTCTCCCTCTCTCTCTCCTCCCTCATTCTGAGCTCAGTCATTAGGCGTACAGCTTGGAGATGTTCCTCTCCCTCTCTCCCTCTTTCTCTCCCTCCCCCCTCTCTCTCCCTCTTTTTCTCCCTCTTTCTCTCCCTCTCTCTCTCTCTCCCTCCCTGATTCTGAGCTCAGTCATTAGGTGTACAGCATGGAGATGTTCCTCTCCCTCTCACTCTGTCTCTCTCCCTCTCTCTCTCTACCTCTCTCCCTCTCTTTCCCCCTCTCTCCCTCTCTCTCCCTCCCTCATTCTGAGCTCAGTCATTAGGTGTACAGCGTGGAGATGTTCCTCTCCCTCTCTCTCTACCTCTCTCCCTCTCTCTCTACCTCTCTCCCTCTCTCTCCCTCCCTCATTCTGAGCTCAGTCATTAGGTGTACAGCGTGGAGATGTTGGGGGAATGCGCAGTATTCAGGCTGACATTTGGAGAGATAATGTGAACATGGAGAATTGAGTCACGAGTATTCATTCCCACACTCTCAGAAATAAAGTGACAGTGGAGGAACATTTTTTTGCTCAAATCTCCCAAATGTAATCTCAATGTACAGTAATGCTCTCTCTGGGTACAAATGAGTGCATCTTCCAAGCAAGATGGTACAAATTCATTATATATTGCTGGCTAGGGTAGAATGCACATATAGGGGCAGTGGGGTGAAGGACAGACAGATTCACTGACAGACTGGAGGTTGTTCATTAGATGAGGGGGGGTCGGCAGGGGGAGAAAAAAACACGCCCAAAAAGCTGACCCCCCCCCTCCCTGTTTGAGCTCCACACAAGCCAGCTCACAGTGATGGACAGAGAGTCCCCCCCCCCCCCCCCACCATGAACGCCTCTGACTGTTTCTAATGAGAACACTCTACCACCACTACTCCCATGGAAACCCATGACTGCGCTCCTGTCCAATCAAACGCTGATCTGAGCATTGAGTGTGAGAACCAGCGGGCGGTGTTCGGCAGGTGTGTGATGTGATCCCTCAGCTGCAGCGGAGCGGGGTGGGGCGGGGCAGGGTGGGGTGGGGCGGGGCGGGGCAGGGCGGGGTGGGGTGGGGCGGGGCGGGGCAGGGCAGGGGGCGGGGTGGGGGTGAGGGTACCTGCACCAGGGTGGGGTGGGGTGGGGTGGGGGTGAGGGTACCTGCACCAGGGTGGGGTGGGGTGGGGTGGGTGGTGAGGGTACCTGCACCAGGGTGGGGTGGGGTGGGGTGGGGTGGGTTGGGGGAGAGAAGGGTGGCGTCCCGGCCCAATCAGCGAAAAACCAGAGAGCCTCAGTGTAACACAAACCCCCTGACATTTCCCACAGTGACTCAGCTCTGCCCGGCAACTGAGTAACGGGATGAGGTTTCCCCCCCCCTCACAGAAAGCACAGTGCCCCCCCCCCCCCCCCACAGAAAGCACAGTGCCCCCCCCCCCCCACAGAAAGCACAGTGCCCCCCTCTCACCGTGTGCGGGCAGAGTCCATGTCCAGCACCAGCTTGGCTAAGTGTTTCCTCTGCTTCTGAATGTTGGGGATTTCCACCTGAGCGGGAACGTGAAACAAACAAAACAAGGAGAGAAGGGGGGGTAAAAAAAAAGGGAAAAAAAGAAGCTGTTTAAAAGGCCCATTCAGGAGGTAAACATGAGAAAAACAACGACACCATTGTCTCTCCTCCGTGTGGGAATAGCTAAGGTCCTCACACCTGGTTCTGTAGCCTGACGGGCAGGAGTCTGTGAGCCCGACAGTCCTACGGTTTCCCATAGCAAGGCTGTTCTGTTAGTTCTTTATTGGCAGGGAGGAGAAAACCTTCACTTCTTTTGAGCTTGAGTTTTTCACACAGAGAACAGTGGTAACAGGC
>NC_083761.1:81659689-81682189 GCF_963514075.1 Conger conger | reverse complement strand
CCCAGAGGAACCTCTGCAGACGACATACAGACTCCACACTACTGCGGCACCTCCGCCCTCTACCAGATCCTAACAGAGCCTTATGAACCCAGCACACACACCAATGTCAGCCACTGGTCCTGAAATCTATAAATCTGCACTACCCTGGTCCACTGTTAAAATAACCATTTCTATTTAGGTTCAGCGTAGGGCTTTTGGGAATGTTTTTTTTTTTTTCCCCACTGAAAATTCAGAAGTCCGTGTTCTAGAACTCTTTCAGCTTTCAACCGCCAGCAAGGGTGGTGACATCAGCGTTAGAGTGCTCAGTTGAGAACATTCTAATCGCACATTTATGACCTCACACCTGAAAAGGGTTCAATTCCATTCACGGTCAGTCCTCTTCTCCTCGACTGCCGTTCGCAGAACACTGGACCCCAATCGCTCTTGTTATGTGTAGCCAGTGGGCGCTGTGTGTTTGCTGGTTGGGAATGTGATCTATGAAAGGCTAACTGATCTACAGTACCGGTACAGCCGGAGACGGGAGTGGGGGGACCGTACCGAGGGAGAGCGGACCGACTTCTTGTCCACGTCCACTCCCTGCTGGCCCTGCAGACAGGTGGTGAGCTTCTTGTGGGTGCTGTGGGACACCTGCTTCACCAGCTCCAGCCGCTTCTCCACCTGTGCGGGGACAAAGCCTCACTGAGCGCGCTCAGTAGAACACGCTGGGGACAGAACCTCACTGAGCGCGCTCAGTAGAACACGCTGGGGACCAAACCTCACTGAGCGCGCTCAGTAGAACACGCTGGGGACAAAACCTCACTGAGCGCGCTCAGTAGAACACGCTGGGGGGGAAAACTGCACTGAGCGCGCTCAGAAGCACACGCTGTGACCTCATGAACTCATGTACACAGAACAGAATTATTTTAATTGACTGAGCTGGGTGGTGGGGCTTGGGAGAGATTCACTGATCGTTACACACACACACACACACACACACACACACACACGAACACAGGTACATACACAGACACAAACACACAGACACACAGGCACACAGGCACGCACGCACACACACACACACACACACACACACACACACACAGGTACATACACAGACACAAACACACAGACACACAGGCACACAGGCACGCACGCACACACACACACACACACAGGTACATACACAAACACAAACACACAGACACACAGGCAAACGCGCACCCACACACACACACACACAGGTACATACACAAACACAAACACACAGACACACAGGCAAACGCGCACACACACACACACACACACAGGTAGAGGAACACACACTTGGGACACAGATTATGCATCAATTGAATTCCGTGTCGAGTTCATTAGCATGTTATATATAAACACATATTTTCCCATGCAGTTTGTAGCCAATTAGGTGGAATCACAGGAGATATTAGTCCTCAGAGCTGATCAGCCCCTGACTCTAAAGCAGCCCGCTCTAATAAGCAGCTGACGATGTGCAAGCAGCTCCACACAGGGGAGGACTGTAGGCGGCCTCTAGCGTAGTGGTTAAGGTAAATGCCTGGGACCCGCAAGGTCAGTGGTTCGAATCCCAGTGTAGCCACAATAAGACCCGCACAGCCGTCGGGCCCTTGAGCAAGGCCCTTGCTCCAGGGGAGGATTGTCTCCTGCTTAGTCTAATCAACTGTACGTCGCTCTGGATAAGAGCGTCTGCCAAATGCCATTAATGTAATGTAATGTAATGAGGAAGACGTCTTACCTGGAGCAGGTCGTCACTGAGAACCTCCGTTTTCTCTGCCCTGAAATGGAGAGAGAAGAAGAAATGAATTATTTTTTTTAAAGAAAACAGCCATGGGAACTGCGAAGCGTTCACACTCACTCAGACCCCAGACGGGCCGGAATTTTTATTTTCTTGAAGCGTGAGTCACATCTCTGTTCTGTTGTCATGATTCTATCACGATGCAACAATGCACATCGTTTAGTTTTTTTTTTGCAAGATTGAGCAACTCGCTGTGGAAGAAGGAACGTTCTGGGTTCTGGCATGTGACAGTGTAAACACGGGTTCCCCACCCCCGACCCCCCCGCCACGCCACACCACACCGAGGATCATGGGAAGGGACTTCCTCTCCGGGGTCAGATCCAGAACCTTCTGGCACACTCTTCCGCTATGATGTCAGCCCACGTCAACATGTGATCCCCCCTCCTTCCACCCCGTCCCCCCCGGACCGGTTTGCCATTTCTGATTAAAGAGAAAAACAATGTTCCCTTTTCTCTGGGACGCTCGCAGTGAGGGAACAGACTCTGCCCGCCCTGAAACAGCCCGGGCCACCTGCATCAGACCGCACCAGCGCCGCCCTGTCTGTCAGTCCCGGAAACACACACACAGCTCCCACAGGGGAAATCAGCTCATGGGGCCCCATCCCAGCCTCCGGGCCTCAGGATAAACTACGAGTGATCGGGGTCCTGCTTGGGTTCTGTTTGGGTTCCACACAGGTTCTGTTTGGGTACTGCTCGGGGTCTGTTTGGGTTCCATACAGGTTCTTGAAGAAGCATGAAGACATTGTGCAGCCTCTTATAAAAGCGCATCATGCACTGGACCGTCGTCACGGAGAGACACACTTTCTCAGGCCTGCCTGTCTCTCACAGTCCCCCCACAGGGGTGTCGAACCCTGGGCCAGGAGACCCACACACCTGCCTTTCACACTGCAGCTGCTCAGCAAGAAATGAATAAAGTGAAGGACTGTGGATCAGACTCTCCTGGGCCAGGACTGGAACAGTGTTGAGTGCGGAGTGAGCTCACACTGTACACAATGCAGGACTGACCACCCACACACACATACACACACTCACACACAATCACACATACTCGCACAAACACACACACTCCCCCACATCCCTCCTCAGAAACCACACACTCACACACACACTCGCACTCACTGACAGCCATGTTTTACAGTGGGGTCACATCCATCCTGCAGTCCATGACTCCCACGTATATACCACAGCCCCATACAGACTTCAGCAGGGCAGAGGTATCTGTGTGTGTGTGTGTGTGTGTGTGGGGGTGTGTGAGAGAGAGAATGTATGTCTGTGTCTGTGTGTATATGTGTGTGTGTGTGCGTGTCTGTGTGTGTGTCAGAGAGAGAGTGTATGTCTGTGTCTGTGTGTATATGTGTGCGTATGTGTGTCTGTGTGTGAGTGTGTGTGTGTGCGTGTGCCTGTGTGTGTGTGTGTCTGTGTGTGTGTATGTGTATGTGTGTGTGTGTGAGTGTGTGTGAATGTGTGTGTGTGCGTGTCTGTGTGTGTAAATAATGAGCAGCAGTGTGTGAGAAAGAACATGAAACATGACCTGTCTGAATAGTGTTAAAAGATTTTATAGCATCTGGACAGAACAGTCCAGCTTTGGACGGCCAGTGTCTGCTCTAACCCCACAGACTACAAAGCAGGACCTGCAGTGTGTGTGGGTACAGACAAAAACAATTACCGCCCAACTGCCTAGAGCGCTTGGACCAAACCTCAAACAGACCAGGGCGCCACAGACACACAGAGCCACTCCTGGCCCACACACAGCGCACACAGACAGGCACACAGACACAGCGCACACAGACAGGCACACACACACAGCGCACACAGACAGGCACACACACACACAGACAGGCACACACACACACACACAGCGCACACAGACAGGCACACACACACACAGCGCACACACACAGCGCACGCAGACAGGCACACACACACACACACACACACACAGACACACACACACAGCGCACACAGACAGGCACACAGACAGGGTACAGACAAAAACAATTACCGCCCAACTGCCTAGAGCGCTTGGACCAAACCTCAAACAGACCAGGGCGCCACAGACACACAGAGCCACTCCTGGCCCACACACAGCGCACACAGACAGGCACACACACAGCGCACACAGACAGGCACACACACACAGCGCACACAGACACACACACACACACAGCACACACAGACAGGCACACAGACAGGCACACACACACAGCGCACACAGACAGGCACACACACACAGCACACACAGACAGGCACACACACACACACACACACACACACACACACAGACAGGCACACACACAGCGCACATAGACAGGCGTGCCTCTCAGACGGTGTCTGCGTGACGAATGGTGGGCGGTCCCGCGCTCCAAACTGGCCGAGACCGAGGAGACGCATCGCTCCTTTTTACACACCGGCCTGATGGATGAACAGCAGCACACAGACAGAGAGAGACCGCCAATGTCTGTTCTACGGGAGCCTGGCTAATATACCCCTAATGTCTGTTCTACAGGACCCTGCTAATATACCCCTAATGTCTGTTCTACAGGGGCCTGTTAATATACCCCTAATGTCTGTTCTACAGGACCCTGCTAATATACCCCTAATGTCTGTTCTACAGGACCCTGCTAATATACCCCTAATGTCTGTTCTACAGGACCCTGCTAATATACCCCTAATGTCTGTTCTACAGGACCCTGCTAATATACCCCTAATGTCTGTTCTACAGGGGCCTGTTAATATACCCCTAATGTCTGTTCTAATGGAGCCGGGCTAATAAACAGCCAACCTCTTATCCCGGCGTGAATTAAAAAAACATAACATTCCGGATTAATGTAATCCCTCCGAAGCAACTCTTATGTGTTTTTCCCCACTTAACCTAGATACTTTTCCTGAGACTGACACCTTCCCACTCCTGCAGGTCTCTCTGGATAAGAGCATCTGCTAAGAGGCTGTAATGCAATGAAATAACGTGTGAGTCAGCTGTTCTGCGTAATCTAATCTACCCTGTCAATTACAATGCTTCAGTTGTTTTTATAACGCTATCTCTACGCACTAATACAATACAGGCAGGGCCGGATCAGTTTTGAGACTTCATAAAGACGTTATAAAGAGCTTCTTTATTGTTATCCGACAGCGACCCAATTTGAAACTTAATGCACTCAACTCAACGCGTCTAAAGTCAGATCTCAGTTGCCAGATGAGCAGAGAATCTTAAAGATAATTTAGCTTGGCCGAAAATAATGAACAAAGCATAGTTCTGGATAATGAGGCATGCAAAATACTCCGGTCCACAGACAGCGCACATCGCCTTTGAGCCCATCACAGGTCTGTTTATAGGTCTGCTGGGTGCTTTTCCAGTTCACACTGCTGAGAGTCTAAATGGAGAGACGTAGATCAGTAAAAACGAAAAACATCCCTAACCCAGATTCAACAGCAGGATCCTGAAATGTTTCTGATTGGTCAACGAGGCAGCGGCATCCCAGGGGGGGGGGAGAACGTCTATTTCAGGTCACACGGATTTCGGTCACACAGAAACTTCCACGCTCCGCCACCAGGGGGCGGTCATCCCGAGAAGGGGCGCCGCTGTTCCGGAAACGCGCAGAAACCCGGAGGCGCAGGGTTAAACCAAGGCACGAACCGACAACCGTCCCTACGCCACCGCATGTTTAAAAACACTTCACCCCGTGCGGTTAAGAGTGAAAAAAGAAAGGACTGTTAAGAGGCACCGTGGACACAAAACCAGCTGTGTCCACACGGCTCGCCGTAAAGGATCTTCTGGAAGCGTCTTGCTCAGGGCTTTAAAGCCCAGCACGAGTGTGTGTGTTGAACCGAGCTGATTCCTGCAGGGCAGGCGGACACAGAGACGGTCTCTGTGCCTCAGACCTGCTGAGGAAGCCTCACTCAGCTGGCCTGAGCAGGGTGGCCATCTTACAGTCTTCTACAAACACCGACAACAAGAGCCTATAAAAAAATAACGGTCTCGGTAAATACTTTATCTTACAATTCACAATTCTCACAAGCCCTTCAATCACCTAGCATTTATTGGGCAAGTACACAGCTTGCGGTGATTTAAATTTTAAGGACTATGAAACAAAGTCAGTTAGGCAGTTAGACATGGCTCAGGCAGTAAGAGCAGTCGTCTGGCAGTCGGAGGGTCGCCGGTTCGATCCCCCGCCCGGGCTGTGTCGAAGTGTCCCTGAGCAAGACACCTAACCCCCAAATGCTCCTGACGACCTGGTCAGCCAATTGCCATTGGTGTGTGAGTGTGTGTATGAATAGGTGAATGAGGATCATCAATTGTACAGTGCTTTGGAAAAAGGCGCTATATAAATGCCAACCAGTGCTATGTTAATACCTTGTTAATACCTTTTACAGTCTGTTTCTTAGTAGTTACCGTTGAAATAAAGACAGTGACCTAATAAGTACCTGGTATTTACCCAGTGAATGAAATAAAGCGTGACCACGGTCCCTCGTTCTCTCCTCTCCACCCTGAGCTCGGACCACGAGACACAAACCCAGAGGGGAGAGAGACGGAGGAGTGGGAGAATGTGTTCTGCAGGGTTGCTAGGAGACAAAACGGTGACACGTGGGGCCCGGGGGGAGGAGCTTTTGGATATGGGGGGGAGAGGCCGCATTGGAATGGGGGCGGGGACATTTGATAATGGGGGAGGGGCTGTACCAGACTTGGGGAGGAGATAATGATGGGTAATTACATTACATTACATTACATTAATGGCATTTTGCTGACGCTCTTATCCAGAGCGACGTACAGTTGATTAGAGTAAGCAATCCTCCCCTGGAGCAATGCAGGGTTAAGGGCCTTGCTCAAGGGCCCGACGGCTGTGCGGATCTTATTGCGGCTACACCGGGATTAGAACCACCGACCTTGCGTGTCCCAGTCATGCACCTTAACCGCTACGCTACAGGCCGCCCATGTGCTGATGCTGATGCTTTTATCCAAAGCG
The DNA here is from genome assembly GCF_963514075.1 of Conger conger. NCBI lineage: Eukaryota > Metazoa > Chordata > Actinopteri > Anguilliformes > Congridae > Conger > Conger conger. Next base: position 81,675,425 of record NC_083761.1, on the reverse strand, counting down.
ACTAATGGTTGATTTGACTAAGCAGGGGCCAATCCCCCCCTGGTGGGCTCAAGGGCCGGAAAAGCTGCGCTGATCCTATAGCGGGTACACTGGGATTAGAACCACCAACCTACTGGGTCCATTAGACACAAGGTGAGCCACTAGACATGTGAGATTTGGGGGGAGGGGCCTGCAGATGCCAGCCAATGGCTCTAACCTCCCGAGCTACCCTTAAGTATTTTGAATTTTGTTGACATTTTGACAAATGTCAACTGAATGTCCCCCTTATGTTCAGAAAAATACTGTGTGGAGCTCGGAGAAGCCAGAATGCCATGTCCTCGTTTCAGGACACAGGGTCTCTGGAGGGGGAGGGGGAGGGGGAAGGAGTACACGCTGGCCTGATGAACGAGCCCAGACCGGGGAGTCCACTGAAGCCAGAGAGACTGCAGCGTCCTGAGGGAGAACAGGTGTGCTGTCCCTGAACGGAGGGGGGGGGGGGGGGAGGGTATGGGTCAGGAGAGGATAGGACAGGTGCGCAGTGGCTAATGGGGAGAGGGGGGAGAGGGGGAGAGGGGGGCTAGGGCCATGGGACAGGGCTGCCAGTGATGGCACATGAGGACAGGCATTCAGCACTTGCAGATTGTGTGCACACATGTGCGTGGGAATGTGTGTGAACGTGTGTGTGCGTGTGTGTGTGTGTGTGTGTGTGTATGCGTGAGAGGGATGTTAGTGTGTTAGCCTGTGTGTATGTGTGTGGGAGGGTGTGCATGTGTGGGGGTTTGTTCTGTGCATGTGTATGTGTGTGTGTGTGTGTGTGCGTGTGTGTGCGTGTGAGTGTGTGCGTGTGAGTGTGTGTGTTTGAGTGTGCGTGTGTGTCTAAGTGTGAGTCTGTGTGTCTGTGTGCGTGTCTGTGGTAAGCATATGAATGCTACATCTCTGTGTTCCTGTCCTTCTAATGCGGATTCCTGTTTCCAAGGTCAGTCCAGAAAGAGATGATGAGACAGAAATGCCCTCCCACACACACACACACACACACAGCACAGTCTCTCTCTTTTATCGCTCTCTCTCTTGTTTTTCTCCATCCCTGTTTCCTGCAGCTTCTCAACTTCTCATACTCTTCCCTCTGTCCCTCTCTCTCTCTCACTTTCCACCCCCTCTGTCTCACACTCTCTCTTTCTCTCCCTCCTTTTCTTCTCTCTCTCCCTTTCACGCACATATGCTTCAGTGTGATGATCTGCGGAGGGAGGGAGAGAAACTCAACACCGCCTCTGCAGAACAAACAGTCCCACACAACAGCAGCTGCTGATATTCCGCACTCAGAGACACTTTGAGCTAGTAGAACAGGGCTAATGCACTGAGGCTAACACACTTTGAGCTAGTAGAACAGGGCTAATACACTGAGGCTAACACACTTTGGGCTAATACAACAGGGCTAATGCACTGAGGCTAACACACTTTGAGCTAATACAACAGGGCTAATGCACTGAGGCTAACACACTTTGAGCTAATACAACAGGGCTAATGCACTGAGGCTAACACACTTTGAGCTAATACAACAGGGCTAATACACTGAGGCTAACACACTTTGAGCTAATACAACAGAGCTAATGCACTGAGGCTAACACACTTTGAGCTAATACAACAGGGCTAACACACTGAGGCTAACACACAGGGGCTAATACAACAGGGCTAATGCACTGAGGCTAACACACTTTGAGCTAATACAACAGGGCTAGTACAACGGAGCTAACACATTGGGGCTGATACAGCAGGGCTAAAACACTTTGAGTTAATACACCAGCAGGTCTGCAGCCTGCCAGGTCCACCCCAGGCAGGGGTGGGGGGCAGGGGATAGGAGCGGCCGTTCAGCTTTTGGGCCGTGAGGACGGTGGGGGTTAGCTCACGTTTCTCCCACCTCTGGAGGATAGTGGTGCCAGGAGGTGCGTAGATTCAGAGAACCATATCACCCCCCCTCCTCCCACCCCCCACCCCCGAGGGCCTGCAGGTTCTGCCTGACGTGGGCTGAATGAGAATGACCCACAATGCTCTCTGAGAGAGGAACGAGGGAGGGAGGGAGGGAGGGACAAGGAGGAGACAGGGGGCAGGGCAGGGGAGGGGAGGGGAGACTGGAGAAAGGAAAATGAGAGAGGACAGAGGCGGGAGAAAAGGAGAGCGAGAGGGGAGATGGAGATGGAGATGGAGGGTTGAAGTGGGTGAGAGGGAGGAGGAGTGAGAGATGGAAGACAGGAAAGAAAAAGGAAATGGGGAGAGACAAAACAAGAGGGAGAGAGAGATGAGTAGAGGAAGAAGAGAGAGAGAGGGGGCAGAGATAGCAAGAGAGAGAGAGTGGGAGAGGGAGAAGAGGAACAGAAAGAATGCATGCAAAGATAAGAAACAAAAGAAGAGGGAAAGAGAGATGGGAAGAGGAGGAAGGAGGAAGAGGGATAGAGGGGGCAGAGGAGAGAGAGAGAATGCACAGATGGGAAGAGGAAGAAGAGGGGGAGAAAGTACACAGCTGTGTGTTTTCCCAGGCATTTGCCCCTGATGTGAAGACAGGGTGGGGGGGGCACAGTGACCCCCGTGAAGCTGGACTCTCTCATTACATCGCCCTCCCCTCTGGCACTCAAACCCACAGCCAGAGAGCAGAGCAGAGCAGGGCTACCCTGGACCCATCCGCAGCAGGTCCGTACGGATAACCCAGCCGCAGGAAGAACAGGGCTACCCTGGACCCATCCGCAGCAGGTCCGTACGGATAACCCAGCCGCAGGAAGAACAGGGCTACCCTGGACCCATCCGCAGCAGGTCCGTACGGATAACCCAGCCGCAGGAAGAGCAGGGCTACCCTGGACCCATCCGCAGCAGGTCCGTACGGATAACCCAGTCCGAGATCACCCGAGTGTGCGACAGCATCGCACGGGAAAGCAGACTCCCAGGAGCGGTTCCGTACGGCTAACCCCGCCAAACGAAGGGATATAGAGGCTGGCAGGGCTTAGCCGACCGGGCGGCAGAACGAGACGGCGATGCGGAACGTATGTGACACCGGGGTCACCTCGCCGCGAGAGACATCGGAGAGAGGGGACCAGCAATCCGCCGAGGCAATTTCGGGTTAATAACTCTGCTGAAACACGGCGTCCCCCCCACCTGGGAACGCAACCTCCCTCACCGCTACGCACTGCTGAACACTGATGCTAATTCTGTACGTGCTGCTATGACACGCCAAAGCACGTTATTACATTATTACATTACATTATTGGCATTTGGCAGACGCTCTCATCCAGAGCGACGTACAGTTGATTAGACTAAGCAGGAGACACTCTTCCCCTGGAGCAATGCAGGGTTAAGGGCCTTTCTCAAGGGCCCAATGGCTGTGCGGATCTTATTGTGGATAACACCGGGATTAGAACCACCGACCTTGCGTGTCCCAGTCATTTACCTTAAACCACTACGCTACAGGCCATCCCATTATTAGGGGAATGGGGAGGCGTCAGGTCAAACTCTGTTCCACGTCCAAGCGACCACTCCCTTACGCTCCTCTGCAATACCGCCCCCTGTTTTTCTCCACAGGTATTGCACAGGACACCACAACAGTGCCTTCAGTTTTTCTCAGTACTACACCAGGGCTGCCCATCCCATGTCTTTAATTACACAAGCCTGTTGTCCTCAAGTTTGTGACCTTGTGTGCCGTTTGTACACTCCCTATGCCAGTTAGTTTTCAAGTTTCTTTTGCTGCAGGGCTGCCCAACCCTGTTCCTGGAGATCTACCGTCCTGTAGGTAGGTTTTCACTCCACACCTAACTAAGCACACCTCATTCAACAGCTCGCGCAGGGCTGCCCAACCCTGTTACCCTACCTTTCTCTCCAACCCTAATTAGGCACACCTGTTTCAATGAATTAGCAGCTCAGTGAGAATGAGCTGTTGAATGAGGTGATGCTTTGTTAGGGTTGGAGTGAAAGCCTACAGCACGCTATAGTCAGTCTCCAGGAACAGGGATGGGCAACCCTGGACTACACCAAACCAGATTTGGTGAAATGATTATTTATTTCATGCAGCCCCATTGAATGTAATGTGTGAAGTGTGAAGTGTGGCGGCGGTTAGCGGTTAGCGATTAGCACGCTGACGCGTCTTTCTGCAGTGTTCCTGACTCCGACCGCTTCGGCTCTGATAGGCCTTTCACACCGGCAAGGCTCCGTGCCGGTGCCGGTTCCGGTTCCCGAACCTAATTTTGAACCGGCCTGGCGCGTGCAGACCGAAAATAAATTGGTTCGGAACCTGAAAAGTTGGTTCTCAACTGGAACCAAAAAAACAATTGCTATTTCCTTGCGAACCGTGACATCATCAGTGGGCGTCGTCATATTCTAGGCCTGCCTTGTGCATTGAGCAACGCCCTCCGTTGATGACGGAGGGCGGTGGAACTTTGGTTCTGCTTAAACTGGTATGGACGCGGGCCGGTTCGCCAGACGGCACCAAGGTTCAAGAGTCCAGAACGGAACCGGAGCCAGAACCAGAACCAGACCCGCATTGGTCTGAAAGTGACATGTCAGGAAGCAGCCGAGTGTCCCAGGCTTTCCGCTCCCCGCGCGCTCAACGGCCTCGTTACGATTATTAACGAGGGGTTCTGCTCGGCAACAGGAAGTGCATAAGAACACAACAGCCCCGACGGCATCCACCACAAACACGCACCACAGCCTCTGATCAAAACTCTGACCTAAATTCTTTCCCTTTTTCCCCCTCAGAACATCCACCTCCTCCCCATGACGACACTCCTGTGCAACCACAACACCCCCCCCCCCCCATCCCCCACCCCCCGCCGCCCCCTCTCCCTTCTCCGCGAGACGCGGAACACGATCAAAAGACGACCCGATCAAAACACCCGAAATCAGAACGAAAACCTGACAGCAGCAGCTGCTGAATGCCAGGCGTGTAATCTGACAGTTTAACGCCCTCAAACATTTGGGAGTGACGTAGTTGCTACCGAGCTCAAACGGGGCAACACTACCGTCTGTCCTGAGGAGAGGAACTCCGGCATCTCTCTCTGGCATCTTCCGAACCAGCACCCCCCCCCCCCCCCCCACCTTGGATGAAAGCGTCAGCTACATAAATGTGATGTAATGTGATGTAGGGGAGGTAGGAGAAAACGAGAGCGGGAGTAAGAGAGGGAGAAAGACGCCATTTTGTCTTGGCATCCACTCACTGGCCAAGCCTTCCTGTAAAGCACTCATGGAAGTGGCTCTAGATAAGAGCTGACTGCCTGCTAACTGCCTGGCTGTCGGTGTGAACGTAAAGGCCTGAACCCCGCCCTTTGGGTACCCGTCTCACGCGCTACGTCCGCTCCGGGTTCCGTCAGAGAGCCTTTACAGACGCAGGTCCACAACGAGGCCCTTTCACGGGAGAATCTGATAAACCGCATCATCGTTACCGTCTGCTGAAAGGGTGCAGGAGGTTAGCTTTACTGTTGTACAGTCTCTGTGCTAAAAGGGTGCAGGAGGTTAGCTTTACTGTTGTACAGTCTCTGTGCTAAAAGGGTGCAGGAGGTTAGCTTTACTGTTGTACAGTCTCTGTGCTAAAAGGGTGCAGGAGGTTAGCTTTACTGTTGTACAGTCTCTGTGCTAAAAGGGTGCAGGAGGTTAGCTTCACTGTTGTACAGTCTCTGTGCTAAAAGGGTGCAGGAGGTTAGCTTTACTGTTGTACAGTCTCTGTGCTGAAAGGGTGCAGGAGGTTAGCTTCACTGTTGTACAGTCTCTGTGCTAAAAGGGTGCAGGAGGTTAGCTTTACCGTTGTACAGTCTCTGTGCTAAAAGGGTGCAGGAGGTTAGCTTCACTGTTGTACAGTCTCTGTGCTAAAAGGGTGCAGGAGGTTAGCTTCACTGTTGTACAGTCTCTGTGCTAAAAGGGTGCAGGAGGTTAGCTTCACTGTTGTACAGTCTCTGTGCTAAAAGGGTGCAGGAGGTTAGCTTTACTGTTATAAAGTCAACGCAGACAGAGAGGACGCTCACGTTAACGGAGACTGTTATTGGCTGGGTGAGGGGGTGGGGGGTGGGGGTCGATTCCCGCGGGGCGTGGAATGGAATAACGCTCAAGGCTGGGTCTGCTGCCGCAGCGCAGATATCATAATCCTGTTCACCCCAGACGTGCGGTGAGCTCTCCCTTTAATACCCGACCCCCGCACTCTAATGAGAGGGCAGGGTAATGATTGAAACAGACACCAGCATCTCCCCTCTCTCCCTCCCTCTCTCTCTCTCTCTCTCTCTCGCTCCCTCCCTCTCTCTCTCCCTCTCTCTCTTTCTCTCCCTCTCTCTCCCGCCCTCTCCTCCTCTCTCCTTCTCTCCCTCCCTCTCTCTCCTTCCCTCTCTCCCTCTATCTCACTCATTTACTCTTCACCCTCCGACCGCTCCCCGCCCCCACCCCACCTCTCATTCACCCCCCCCCTCCCCATGCTGCCCCCCCCCCCCCCCCGGTGTGTTTTGGCGCGCCCTCATTCTCTCACCCAGCCCAGTTAATCACAGGGACACAGACACTATGATCAGACTCCTGGGGTGTTAACACAGCCATCAGGGCTTTCTAGGTCACCAGTGCAGGTCAGAGAGAGAGAGAGAGAGAGAGAGAGGGAGGGAGAGGGAGAGGGAGAGAGAGAGGGAGGGAGAGAGAGAGAGGGAGGGAGAGGGAGAGAGAGAGAGAGAGAGGGGAGGGAGGGAGGGAGAGGGAGAGAGAGAGAGAGGGGAGGGAGGGAGGGAGACAGAGAGAGAGAGAGAGAGGGAGGGAAGGAGGGAAACAGAGAGAGAGAAACTCAGGGCCTGGTGCTATAAAGGGGTGGGGGGGGGGTTGTTCAGCCATATAGGGGCCACAGTCCCCCAAACCACTGGGGAAACCAATCGAGCTCATCGATGAGATCTATAGCTCCCCCTTTCTCTAGCCCTTCCTCTCTCTCAGCTTTTCTATCTTTCATGCCTTCTCTCACTTTCGTGCCTTCGATTTCCCTCTCTTTCTCTCCCTCTCTTTCTCTCCTCCTTTCCGTCTCTCCCTTCCCCTGTCCCCTTCTGTCGCGATGTGTCGGACGTGCAGGAGGGCCCCGGAGAGCCTCCTGCAGGTGAAGCAGGAATTACCCAGCATGCCTCATTCCCCTGGCCTGCAGGGTTGCCATGGCAGCCTGCTCTGTGCGAGGGACTGTTTAAAAATAAAAAAAGACAGCGCAGATGGGAAGATACATGTTGCGTTAGGATACAGGAGGAGCTATTTTAACTTGTGAGGAATGTGCCACCCCACCCCACCCTTTACTGCTGCACTGGAAAAAGCCTCAGCCCTCATTCGTTACCACGGCGTGACTGCCTGAACCTGCCTCAGCCAATCCCTGCGTTCGGACGCTCTTCCTTACCGAAACACACCGTGTGTACCCCTGTACCCCCTGACTGTGCGTCTGTGAGGTTGGGCACGGATTTCTGTGTCTGTGTATGCGTGAGTGCAAATACACGTGTGTATTACATGTGGGGCAGCCTGTAGTCTAGTGGCTAAGGTACATGACTGGAACAGCCTGTAGCCTAGTGGCTAAGGTACATGACTGGGACAGCCTGTAGCCTAGTGGCTAAGGTACATGACTGGGACAGCCTGTAGACTAGTGGCTAAGGTACATGACTGGGACAGCCTGTAGTCTAGTGGCTAAGTTACATGACTGGGGCAGCCTGTAGCCTAGTGGCTAAGGTACATGACTGGGGCAGCCTGTAGCCTAGTGGCTAAGGTGCATGACTGGGACAGCCTGTAGACTAGTGGTTAAGGTGCATGACTGGGACGGCCTGTAGCCTAGGAGGAGCTTTGGATAAAAGTGTCAGCTAAATAAGAATAATAATAAATATCTTCCACAGTGGCACTTTGTGGATAAGATTGGACACCCTTGATTCGAGCGCCCAATACCCCTCTCCCCTGCTTGCTGAGCCTGTGGCTCTGCAGAACCCCACTGCTGGAGGGGAACCAGCGCAGGGCAGAGGTACTGTACACCACTAAAACATTTACACTCTGCATTTACAGCATCAATACTGCAGCACGGCTAAAAATACCCCGGGCAAGTGTGTGACCTGTGTGTGTGCCTGTGTGTGTGTACGTGTGTATGCATGTGCATCTGTGTGTGTACGTGTGTGTGCCTCTATGTGTGTGTGTATGTGTGTGTGTGCATCTGTGTGTGAGTGTGTATGTGTGTGTGCCTGTGTGTGTGTACGAGTATGTGCGTGTGCATCTGTGTGTGTGTGTGTGTGCCTCTATATGTGTGTGTGCACATATGTGTGTGAGTGTGTGTGTGCCTCTATGTGTGTGTGTATGTGCATGCCTCTATATGTGTGTGTGTACGTGTGTGTGCATCTGTGTGAGTGTGTGTGTGTGTGTGTATGTGTGTGCCTCTATATGTGTGTGTGTACGTGTATGTGTATGTTGTGTATGTGTGTACGCGAGTGTGCATGTATGTGTGTGTGTGTGTGTGTGTACGTGCAACCGTGGGAATCCCCATGTGTGCTGGTTCACACACACACTGTGATGACACACAGTGCACACACACACACACACACACACACACACACACAGTGCACACAGCTCTAGAGCACGGGTCTCCGGGCACATCTCACCTCCAGCTGGACAGCAAAGCTCAACTTGGCAAAAACTGAGACACTGTACCTCCCAGCCAAGCACCCCACCCCTCCCCAAACCAGCCCGCACCCCCCCTGCCCGACCTCACTCTCACCCTGGGCACAGCCACCGTGTCAAACTCCTCAACTGCCCTTTTCCAGGAACATCGCAGAGATTTACCGGCCATTAACATTCCTGATGTACAACGTCCGTGAGGTTCCAATCGCCTCCTCGCAACACGCACTGGCCATTTCCCCGTACGGAATACTGCAATTCCCGCCTCCACGGACCTCATCCCATCTCATCCCAGAATTCACACAGCAAATCATTTCACCAGCCAATTACCAGAGTGCGGATTTCACACGGTCGGATTTCGCGGCCACGACACTTCACCCTGTTGATTTCTGACATTTCAGCGCACCGATTTTACTGACTGCACAGACCGATGACCAAGCTTCCTTTGTATCAAACCTGGAATGTGACACATCAGAGAGTCCGGGGAGACGCTGTTGTCCAAGGCGATCCACACCTCCGGGAGGTCAGGCTGAGGGCCACGGGGGACTGAGACAGGGGGATAATGAGAACCACACAGAGGCTGCATCCAGGCAGGAGCAGCCGATCGCCGCATCACAACACAGAAAGGGCTGAGAGGGGATCCAGGCAAGAGCAGCCGATCGCCGCATCACAACACAGAAAGGGCTGAGAGGGGATCCAGGCAAGAGCAGCCGATCGCCGCATCTCAAAACAGAAAGGGCTGAGAGGGGATCCAGGCAAGAGCAGCCGATTGCCGCATCACAACACAGAAAGGGCTGAGAGGGGATCCAGGCAAGAGCAGCCGACCCCAGCACTGTGGGGCAGAGATAAGATGAGGGAAGCCATGTAGCCTTCCTGCAGTGTGAGCTGGGATGTCATCTGAGCAGTGATTAAATACAATAATACCACAGTGATATCATACTAAACACCAGCCACAGGGGGCAGCACAGTGTAATAAGCAGGTTACGGGGCTTTTATAACATGTTTATAACACGTGCAGGCTGCGGGTTCACACCCAGTTGAGGCACAGCTGCTGTCCCCATGGGTAAGGCGCTTCATCTCACCGACATTAATATCTCACTGAATTAAAGGACGGTTTGGCAAAAATAATGTTGCGCAAGTCCCTCCGGATATTTGTGTCTGACCGCTGAGCGAATAACAGGCATCATAATTCATCATCTTATTATTACTGCTATTATAGCGGCGGAATAATCATATTTAATAAATAGCGCCGTTAAACGGTGCACAGGCAGTGCTCTGCTCCGGCTCTCCTGACCAGAGTAATCAACGAAAGAGACAGAAACACACAAACACCTCACAGAGCCAGCGCCACGCATTCTCAGCGCTTTTCCCACAGTCGCAAACATCTGGGGCCGAACGCTGACTCACATCCAAAAACACAGGAACATTCGCTCCCTCAAAACGTGTTTTCCTGGACCTTCCCCCCCCCCACCACCCCCCGAATCCAAGGTCCCCTCCCCGGAGAGAGCTGGCCGCTGGCGCCTAGAAACCAGACCGTCGCAAATCAGCCCGGTGACATTTTGTACGGTGATGAGGAGGAAGAGGAGAAGAGGAGGCGGGGTGCATGGGGGGGGGGTTAAAGACGGTGAGTAAGGGCTTCGTGAGGAGAGAGAGAGCGGTGCCTTACGGTGCAGAGTCACTGGGTTCAGTGGGGAGAAGAGCCTGACTAATACATTATTTGTTATTCAGCCGTCTCTTTTATCCACTTACAGTTGATTCGACTAAGCAGGGGACCATCCCCCCTGGAGCAATGTGGGGTGAAGGGCCTTGATTAAGGGCCCGACGGTGTGGATCTTATCATGGCTACACCAGGGCCCAAGCCCAGCAGTGTGGATCTTATCATGGCTACACCAGGGCTTGAACCACCAACTCCGGATCCCACTGAAGCCACTAGGCTCTATGCATAGCCCACAGAACTGACCAACAGACAGGAGCTCTGTCTGTCTGTACCCCACACCTGACCAACCTACAGAAGCTCTGTCAGTACCCAGCCCACAGAGCTGACCAACTGCCTGTCTGTTCTACAGAGAACTGGCCAACAGATAGGAGCTCTATCTGTCTCTACCCCATAACTGACCAACCTACAGAAGCTCTGTCAGTACCCAGCCCACAGAGCTGACCAACTTCCTGTCTGTTCTACAGACCTGGCCAACAGATAGGAGCTCTATCTGTCTCTACCCCATAACTGACCAACCTACAGAAGCTCTGTCAGTACCCAGCCCACAGAGCTGAGCAACTGCCTGTCTGTTCTACAGACCAGAGAACTGACCAATCCACAGAAGCTCTGTCAGTACCCAGCCCACAGAGCTGACCAACTTCCTGTCTGTTCTACAGACCTGGCCAACAGATAGGAGCTCTATCTGTCTCTACCCCATAACTGACCAACCTACAGAAGCTCTGTCAGTACCCAGCCCACAGAGCTGACCAACTGCCTGTCTGTTCTACAGAGAACTGGCCAACAGATAGGAGCTCTATCTGTCTCTACCCCATAACTGACCAACCTACAGAAGCTCTGTCAGTACCCAGCCCACAGAGCTGACCAACTGCCTGTCTGTTCTACAGACCAGAGAACTGACCAATCCACAGAAGCTCTGTCAGTACCCAGTCCACAGAGCTGACCAACTGCCTGTCTGTTCTACAGACCAGAGAACTGACCAATCCACAGGAGTTCTGTCTGTCTGTACCACAGAGTGAAGTAATCCACAGTTTACTCAAAGGCAGATAAGGAGGGACCACTACGGTCGGTGCTTCTTCCATAATTTAATAAACACAAGTGTGGGATAGAAGATAATTAGCTGAGCAGAGCTGGACGTCTTAAAATCAAACACTGGTACTGTGTAACAGCATAATAACTTGGGTTTTCTTGATGGACCCACCTATCAAAATACTGTAACAATGACACAGCCCTTCTCTCTGGATAACCCTGTCTATTAAATGAATACATCATAAAAAAAATAAAGAATAGCAGCCTAGTGCGTCTGAGACTAGTGCTTACGCCATCGGAAAAACCGCAAGGACACAAGAGAGGCACTGACTCACCGAAATTAACAATAATAAATAAATAAATAAATAAATAAACGAAATGTGGGAATTGGAAACGGAGGAGGGACACAGCGCAAGTGCGGAGCCGGGGGAATGGAAATAAAAAGGCTCTGTTCTTGTGAAAACACCGGCCGTCTCTTAAGGGAGAGGAGCGTGTTTGTGCGTTTCTCGGGCACGGGCGAGACGGGACGGGGGCGCGGGCGGGGACGGCGCGGGCGGGTCACCTCACCGAGGCGTCCCACAGTCTCCTCTGAGGAGCTGACGGAGCGGGCGTGGAGCCAGGAGGGAGGGAGAGGGGGAGGGAGGGAGGGAGGGAGGGAGAGCTCAGGGAGGGAGGGAGTCGGTACTGCTTCACTGTGTCTGATCATCAGTCTCTCTGCATCTCTTTCGCTTTCTGTTTGTTTACTGTGACAGCTACTGCAGTCACCCGCTCTCCTCCCCCCTCTTCATCCCTCTCTCGCTCTGTCGCTCCTTCTCTCTCTCTGCTCTCTTCTAGCTTCCTTTCCATTACTGACAGCCAGAGCAAACACCCTCCTCCCATCTCTCCTGTGTCTCTCTGTCTATCACACACATGCACACACACGCACACACACGCACATACACACACACACACACATGGGCACTCGTGCACGCACACACCTGCACACACATGCACACACACGGACACTCGTGCACGCACACACCTGCACACACATGCACACACACACACACGGACACTCGTGCACGCACACACCTGCACACACACGCACACACACGGACACTCGTGCACGCACACACATGCACGCACCCACATGCACGCGCATGCACTCAGCAGGGTCTGATTGAGGGTGTCTAAAGTACAGGGTACAGGAAGTGATCGTTTAGCCCCCAAACAGCTCTCAGCGTTAAGCGCATCCGCTCGGCGAGAGCCAGATAGCCACGAGACGGGACGCGGGCCCAGATTAGCCTTATCATTCCTGGGAGGAGGGAGGAGGGAGTTCTTTCCCGGCTCTGTGATTGAAGCAATTTCCTGAGACGTTCGTTCCCGCGGACCGGGTCCGCCCTCTGCGGATCCGAGTTTTTCCCCTCGGAATCGCGAGCGTTCCAGGGACCAGGCGGCTCAGCCAGGGCCGGGGAGGAAGACGGGCTCCGGGTGCCTCTGCCACCCGTCAATCAAGCCAAAGCCCCTCCCACTTCCTGTCCCGGCCTACCCACCCACTTCCAGGTATTGTGACCTCGCAGCCTGACAATCCGCCTGGATTATGAGGGAATTCTCGTGTACACAGAGCCAATTCACCCTTAAGCTTCCCCTGCTCCTCTCTCTCTCTCTCTCCCTCCCATCTCTTTGCATCTCTCACTCTCTCTCTCCATCTCTCTCACTCACTCACTCTCTATTTCTCTCTCCATCTCTCTCTCACATCACTCACTCTATCTCTCTCTCTCTCTCTCCATCTCTCGCACTCCCCATCTCTCTCTCGCTCTCCCCATCTCTCTCGCTCTCCTCATCTCTCTCGCTCCCTCTCTTTCTCTATCTTTCTTTCGCTATCTCTCCCTATCTCTCATGCACAACAGTCTCCAGGGTTTGCGGAGAATGGTGCCAAAAAACAGAAAACATCCACTGAACAGTAGTTTGGAACCGTACTGTCCTCTGGGGTCCTCTTCACGCTTGTCCCTGTGTTCGATCTGCACTTCGCTGTACGTCGCTCTGGATAAGAGCGTCTGCTAAATGCCTGTAATGTGATGTAATGTAATGTTCTGCAGACAGAAACGCCTTGTTAATGAGTGACGTCAGAGGAGAAGGGCCAGACTGGTCGAAGCTGACAGGAAGGTGACAGCAACGCAAATTAGCACACATTACAACAGTGGTATGCAGAAGAGCATCTCTGAACACACATCATAACTCTCAGTGGATAGGCTACAGCAGCAAAATACTGCATAAGTCTAAATAAGAAGTCTAATAAATACCTAATAAAGTTCTCCCTGTCATTCTCTTTCTCTCTCTCACTCTCTCCCCCCGCTCCCTCTCTCTCATTCTCTCCCTCTCTCTCTCATTTTCTCTCCCCCCCCCTCTCTCTCTCTCTCTCTCCCTCTCCCCTCTCTCCCTCCATCTGATAATGAAGCAGTTTAATTGCCATCCTACGGGAAGGAACTCTCTCTCCAGTGCAGTGTTAATGTCTCTCTCTCTCTCTCTCTCTCTCTCTCTCTCTCTCAGTGCAGTGTTAATGTCTCTCTCTCTCTCTCTCTCTCTCTCTCTCTCTCTCTCTCTCTCTCAGTGCAGTGTTAATGTCTCTCTCTCTCTCTCTCTCTCTCTCTCTCTCTCTCAGTGCAGTGCAGTGTTAATGTCTCTCTCTCAGTGCAGTGTTAATGTCTCTCTCTCTCTCTCAGTGCAGTGTTAATGTCTCTCTCTCTCAGTGCAGTGTTAATGTCTCTCTCTCTCTCTCTCAGTGCAGTGTTAATCTCTCTCTCTCTCTCTCAGTGCAGTGTTAATGTCTCTCTCTCTCTCTCTCTCTCTCTCAGTGCAGTGTTAATCTCTCTCTCTCTCTCTCAGTGCAGTGTTAATGTCTCTCTCTCTCTCTCTCTCTCTCTCTCTCTCTCAGTGCAGTGTTAATCTCTCTCTCTCTCTCTCAGTGCAGTGTTAATGTCTCTCTCTCTCTCTCTCTCTCTCTCTCAGTGCAGTGTTAATCTCTCTCTCTCTCTCTCAGTGCAGTGTTAATGTCTCTCTCTCTCTCTCTCTCTCTCTCTCTCTCAGTGCAGTGTTAATCTCTCTCTCTCTCTCAGGCCAGTTTTTATGGAGACAGATGGGATTTGGAGAAGGCTCAGAATTCCAGCATGTGTGCAGGAGGAGGTGCAGGAGGAGGTGCAGGAGGAAGTGCAGGAGGAAGTGCAGAGAGGAGGGGAGGAGTAGGGAGCAGCCTCGAGCCTCGTGTCGTTTTCAAACTATACCTTAGTCCCCCCTCTTGATCCCCCCCCCCCAAAAAAAAGAAAAAAAGATTGCACGATGGCTGTATTTTTGTTTAGAACAGCCCTTCATGTGTATTTTTACTAGTTATGGATTTGATGCTTTTACCTGTGGAAGAACCTATGCACTTGTAAGTCTCTTTGGATTAAAAGCGTCTGCCAAATGACTAAAATGTAAATGTAATGCAAATGTGTCTCAGAAGGTTGGTGGTTCAAGCCAAGAGAAGATCTGCACAGCTGACCTTGGGCAAGGCCCTTAAACCCCGCTTTGCTCCAGGGGAGGATTGTCCCCTGCTTAGTCTAATCAACTGTAAGTCGCTTTGGATAAAGTCGTCAGTCATGCAATGTGAGTTGGAGGAGGCACAGAGGAGGTTGTTGATGGAGGAGGTGACTGGACCAGTGCAACCTGGTCTCCAAACCGGGGCACTGGGAGACCAAACATGGGGAGCAGTCTGTCTGTCTGTCTGTCTGTCTGTCTGTCTGTCTGTCTGTCTGTCAGTGTATCTGTCTGTCTGTCTGTCAGTGTATCTGTCTGTCTGTCCTGCACCTGTTCCCTGACTGGAGAAGCTCGCTGTGGGACGTCCCACACTGTTACATTACATTAACAGCATTTGGCAGACACTCTTATCCAGAGCGACCTACAGTTGATTCGTCTAAGAAGAAGACAGTCCTCTCCTGGAGCAATGCAGGGTTAAGGGCCTTGCTCAAGGGCCCAACGGCTGTGCGGATCTTATTGTGGCTACACCGGGGATCGAACCGCCAACCTTGTGTGTCCCAGTCATGTACTTTAACCACTACGCTACAGGCCGCCCACACTGCACTCGAGATGCAGAGACTGGCGTAGTGGTTAAGGTAAATGACCGGGACATGCAAGGTCGGTGGTTTTAAACAACTGTACGTCCCTCAGGATAAGAGCATCTTGCCAAATTACAATAATGTAATGTAATGTAATGACTGGAGCAGAGAAACAACAGTGTATCCAACGGCAGGAGAGACCTGCATCATCCAATGGAATGGACAAAAAAAGAGCAGTGTTATCCAATGGGGTGGCAGAGAGGCAGCAGCGTTATCCAATGGGACGTCAGGGAAATGGCACACGCAGAAACGTATTGACACCTCG
>NC_083761.1:81609689-81654689 GCF_963514075.1 Conger conger | reverse complement strand
CGGGCCTGGGGTTAGTCAGAAGGTCCCAGGGCGCAGTCTCTCTGGACCTCGGACTCAAAGACCCAGAATGCCGCAGCAGCGTTTGAGAACAGGTGTTGACCTGCACGCCCAGCTGTGCAAACGGGTCACAGAATGCCTGAGCGAGTGAGTCACGGCTGAACTCCAGCTGGAGAGCAAACACCAAAACAGAGAAGAAGAAACGAACGGCGGGGGCAGCAGAGGTGGGGGCATTCCCCACGCGCCCCCAAACAAAAAAACCCTGGTGCATGCTGGTCCTTCACAGGAGCTCACGGGGGGGGGTGACAGCCAAGAGACCAAAACCGGGCCATTTCTTTCAGAGCTCATTTCCTGCTCATGCGGAGAGACGATGCTCACTAGCGCCCCCGCTTGGCTGTTAGCTGCAGTGCACTGTAGGTCTCTCACACCCGTTTTCAATGTAAAGCCAACGGTGCAATTGGGGTCAAAATACAGAGTCAATCTTTTTTTTTTTTCCCACAAGAAAATTTAGTCGCAATCTCCGTTTTTTTTTTTTTTTTTTTCATCTAATGACTCCCTCCACATGTGCCGATTATGTTTAAGTTCTTGTGTTATTCAGACAACACAGCAATACTTTGTGGATGAATCAGGGACAGATTACGTCTTTCTCCCTCACACGCTGAGTGGAGGAGCCCTACTGCTCAGTCTCTGGCTCCAAATTGCACAACAATTTAGTTAGCAGTACACTTAGTTTAGTAGCGCCGGTAAACATGATTTCCCGGGCTTCTAAGCTTTTATGCTTTATCATTTATTTTAATCTCTGTAATCTGTCTACTGTGTCCTGCACTTTTTATTATTTTGTATTTTTCTTGTCTTATTGTCAAAGCACTTTGAGCTGCTTCCTGGCATGAAAAGTGCTTCACAAATAAGCAAAGAAAGCACATAAAGGCGGCCTGTAGCGTAGTGGTTAAGGTACACGACAGGGAAGGTCGGTGGTTCTAATCCCGGTGTAGCCACAATAAACTGTCACCTCACAGTCTCTGACCTGGGTTCAAATCCCAAATGATATGCTGCTCTTCCTGTCCTGAGGTGACCAGCAGACATGGGAAAAATAACTGAACACATTCAGAAGCAGCAGGAGACTGTGTGCACCAGCTTACACCTCTGTGGGAGGGTTAACGTACCAGTAACACCTCTCTCCCCAGTCTGTGGGAGGGTTAACACACCAGTAACACCTCTCTCCCCAGTCTGTGGGAGGGTTAACGCACCAGTAACACCTCTCTCCCCAGTCTGTGGGAGGGTTAACGTACCAGTAACACCTCTCTCCCCAGTCTGTGGGAGGGTTAACGCACCAGTAACACCTCTCTCCCCAGTCTGTGGGAGGGTTAATGTACCAGTAACACCTCTCACCCCAGTCTGTGGGAGGGTTAACGCACCAGTAACACCTCTCTCCCCAGTCTGTGGGAGGGTTAACACACCAGTAACACCTCTCTCCCCAGTCTGTGGGAGGGTTAACGCACCAGTAACACCTCTCTCCCCAGTCTGTGGGAGGGTTAACGTACCAGTAACACCTCTCTCCCCAGTCTGTGGGAGGGTTAACGCACCAGTAACACCTCTCTCCCCAGTCTGTGGGAGGGTTAACGCACCAGTAACACCTCTCTCCCCAGTCTGTGGGAGGGTTAACGCACCAGTAACACCTCTCTCCCCAGTCTGTGGGAGGGTTAACGTACCAGTGACACCTCTCACCCCAGTCTGTGGGAGGGTTAACGCACCAGTGACACCTCTCTCCCCAGTCTGTGGGAGGGTTAACGCACCAGTGACACCTCTCTCCCCAGTCTGTGGGAGGGTTAACGCACCAGTAACACCTCTCTCCCCAGTCTGTGGGAGGGTTAACGTACCAGTAACACCTCTCATCCCAGTCTGTGGGAGGGTTAACGCACCAGTAACACCTCTCTCCCCAGTCTGTGGGAGGGTTAACGCACCAGTAACACCTCTCTCCCCAGTCTGTGGGAGGGTTAACGCACCAGTAACACCTCTCTCCCCAGTCTGTGGGAGGGTTAACGTACCAGTAACACCTCTCACCCCAGTCTGTGGGAGGGTTAACACACCAGTAACACCTCTCACCTGTAGATCTGGCAACCCCATGCAGCGCACGAATGTGAACCTTTGTGCAGAACAGCGCACAGCAACTTTATTGCGTCCTGTTTTTCGTAGCCAAAGAAAACCTCCTCTTATTCCTGCACTCGATAACCAGATTGAGCGAAACCCTGATATCCTGAGAGGAAATTCCTGCATCTGAGCTGGAGACAGAAAGCACACGCACCAGTCTGCTGAGGGTGCGTTCGCGGTGGAAACGCGCTTCGATCGCTGCCCTGTCAGGGCTTTGAGCAGCCGGCTGTCTGATATCGCACAGAGACGATCCGTTCAGCCACTCCACTCCACTCCTCTCCTCTCCACTTTCGCAATGAGATCAAAGATGGCTGCCTCTTCAGGGCTCCATGGAGCTCACACACACACACACTGACAGTGCTCCATGGAGCTCACACACACTCACACACGTACAGGGCTCCATGGAGCTCACACACACACACACACACACACACTGACAGTGCTCCATGGAGCTCACACACACTCACACACGTACAGGGCTCCATGGAGCTCACACACACACACACACTGATAGCGCTCCATGGAGCTCACACACACACACACACACACACACTCACACACACACTTACAGGGCTCATTGCTAACCTTTTTTACAAGGGGCGTATGCGCTCCTAAGTCGAACAACTTAGGAACGCACTAATGCATTCCAATTATATGCGCAACTAAATTACTTTTCCAGTCAGCTCACGTTAAATGTTCCCAAGATGGGAACACTGTAGAACCCTGTAGAACAGCGTCTGAGGTCCGTGGAGCTGAAGGCTGTTCTTGGGGGGGGGGGGATCTGAATCTGAATCTGATGCTGTGGGAGGTGCAGGGATCCCGGAGTCAGACCGGGACCCTACAGCTGAAAATGAGTCCCAAACTCCATGCTCCCAAACGATCCCCCTCGGCCCTGAGAGGAGGAGAAACGGCACAACCCTGCTCGCCAAAATGCAGCCGCGTTCTCATGGCAACGAGGTTCTGGGAGAGGGAAGTAAGCTATTAGGAAACAGAGTTCAATGTTACACAGCTTGGTCTTCCAGAATCCAGAGGAGGAAAGAGTCCGCGTCCTTCCCGTCATTTTCAGCGTCGTTTTTAATAAAGAACAGGAGGCGAACCACACTACACTGTCCGGGCTCCACGGAGTTTGTTTGTAAACTGAATGTTTTAACAGCGCTTGGCTTGTCTCTCACTCTCTCTCTCTCTCTTTCCTTTCCCCGCTGAATATATCAAACATTACGGCACAATGCTTTTAGCGCAAGTCTGCCTGAAAGCACAGCTGAGTCTACAGCTTTCCAAATCCACCGGACTTAACAAGAGTCACACTCACTACAAAGCAAATAACGTTTTTTGCATTTCATGTAGAATAAATATGTATCAGTGATGCACGCAGATGAATCTGGTATTACTGGTGTATGCACAGACATTCGGTATTAGTGGTGCACGTGTCGCTAATTTTAGGATACCAGGTACAATAATAACGCGCATTAATGGTGCATGAAAAGTCCATTATATATTTATAGTGCACAGTTTTGAGGAGCATGCACAATCATTTATTTATGTTGCACACAACAATAACAATGATTTATTAATAGCACATGCTCATTGCTCATTCTAATGGCCCATGCAGAACAATTATTTATTATTTGGGCAAGAACAACAATAATTTATCAATGGTCCATGCAAGATAGCTAGTCACATGCACACTTTAGGAGTAAATGATATCCTTAGAACTGTGAATTTCGATTTCAATTAATTTTCCTCAATTGACTGGATTGAAGTGGGATTGGAGAGAAAGCCCTGATTGAACCCAAGCCCTCTGGAGACCAGCCCCCCCCCCCGTATCATGGTCCACAGCCCTAAAACCTGCCTGCACCAGGAAGCCCACCTGCTGACAGAAAAGCCCTGAAACCAGGCCTCTGCACGCTGCCTGCACCAGGAGGCCCACCTGCTGATGGAAAATCCCTAAAACCTGCCTGCACCAGGAGGCCCACCTGCTGATGGAAAATCCCTAAAATCTGCCTGCACCAGGAGGCCCACCTGCTGACGGGAAATCCCTAAAATCTGCCTGCACCAGGAGGCCCATCCGCTGATGGAAAGTCCCCTGAAACCTGGCCTCTGCACACTGCCTGCACCAGGAGGCCCACCGGCGGACGGATCCCAGGGCGTAAGCTGCACGTTTCTCCGCACAGCTCTCTGTGACGTCTATGAGGATAGCTGTGAGCGGAGTTACAGAGCAGGCTGCGCAGGAGGCCCCAGAGGCAGAGAGAGTGTAACTCCTCATTATTACACCGCTGTTTACGGGCTAAGTGCTGCAGCCTCTTGGCTTTTAATGCCACAGCCTAGGGCAGGACAAGAGTCACGAGAGGGAAAAACAGCACTCTCGCTCAGCCCTGTTACCTTGTGATACCTTGTGTCTGACTGCGTGTGAGTGTGTGTGTGTGTGTGTGTGTGTGTGTGTGTGTGTGCGCATGCATGCATGTGAGCATGTGTGTGTATGTGTGTGCATGTGTTTATTTGCATACGTGTGGGTGTGTTGTGAGTGTATGTGTGTATGAGTGCATGTCTGTGTGACACACACACTTTTAGGTCCCATTAGATAATCCCGCTACAGCTCTGCTGTCACTCAGAGTGGGGGGGGGGGGGGGGGGGGGGGCAGCAGGACAGTTTTAGGGAGGGTTACATCAACCAGCTTTACACCGCATTCGTACAGGAGACATTCTCATGCAGAGAAACAGACAATTTAATTATGATTCATTCCGCGACAACGTTTAAGCGGCTAAACCACACACCGCAGATTCCTGAGAATCTGTGCAAGAAGAACAGGGATGTCCAAGCACTCACTTTTACAGGTCAATGTGAAGACATGAGAGAGAGAGAGAGAGAGAGAGAGAGAGAGAGAGAGAGAGAGAGAGAGAGAGATAGAGAGAGAGAGAGAGAGAGAGAGGGACAGAGAGGGGGAAAGAGAGAGAGGGCGAGAGAGAGAGAGAAAGAGAGGGAGAGAGAGAGAGAAGGGAGGTAGAGCAAGAGAGGAAATGAGGCCTACCAAAACAGAAAGCCACTTAGTCGGCCAGCAAACTAGGTCAGAGCTTTGTTAAATATTCCAGAATATAGCTGCAAACACACACACCCATACACACACACACACACACACACACACAGACACACACAGACAGACAGACACACACACACACACCCATACACACAGACAGACAGACAAACACACACACCCATACACACAGACAGACAGACAGACACACACACCCATACACACAGACAGACAGACAAACACACATATAGACAGACCTGAACGTGCACACACACACATGCGCGCACACACACACAGACACACACACGGGCGCACACAGACACACACAGACACACGAATGCGTGAACATACACACACACACAGACAGACACGAACGCGTTAACATACACACACATACACAGACACACACAGACACACACACACACACTTTGTTGCGTGGTCAGTGAAGACCGGCAGGAAATTGTGTTGGAGAGTGTGTTATCCAGAACAAGCGCTGATATTCAGAAGGGACCAGCTTTCACATACCTCCCCTCCATAATCCCCCCTAAATCACACAGATATGCTGGCTCCTCCTGAACAACCCAACGCTCGCTCGAGGGTCAAAGGTCAAGGGTCAGAGGTGACGCAGAGCGGAGCGGAGACCCGGAGCGGGACAGGATACTAAATGAAAGGCAGAGGAAGAGGAAGTCGGTCCTCTGCGCGCTGTGCACAACAAGGAAGGGAAGAACACTCCGCACGTTTCCATGGAGAATTCCGGAATCTCTTGATGTCACAGATATAAAGGGGGGGGGGGGAAGTGGGGTTGGGATGGGGCAGGAGTTAGAAAGCTGGCAGTGACTCACAAGGCTGAATTCTTTTACAGTAACTCCTCTCCTTCTCCTCCTCCTGCTCTCTCTCTTACCCATTAACCCTGCACAGCTCAGCCTCTGCACAGTATCCAGCGCAGTTTATACTCCAGCTACAGGAGACGCACTGGGAGAGACGCATCCCACTGTACGAATGTGTAATTCATGGACACACTGTGTAATTGCCCCTGCCTAACGCAGTGTTCCCAGGGCATACTGACTGTGATGATCTCTCTCTCTCACCCTCCCTCCCTCTCTCTCTCTCTCTCTCTCTCTCTCTCCCCCTCCCTCTCTCCCTCTGTTATGACGTTCACATCGCATTGCCGCGCCCTGTCTGCATTTTCAGGGTCCCACCCTGTGGGCACCAGTGCTCAAGAAGCCAGAAGAAGAAGAATAGAAGGCCAAGTAAACACCCTAGGGGAGTATGGGAAAACAAAGAATGAGTAGGAGTAGGAGACAGAGAAAGGTAAAAAAAAGGCAATATGTGTATATGCTGTATATAGGTGAGCCTGCAAATTAAACAAACAAACAAACTTGCAAGCTGGTACAGTGAGACAGAGAGTAGTTTGGTCACACAAATAAAAGTACGAAAAGTACCCAAAAAGGCACAAATGCTTGTCGCTGGGGCAGCACGCAATAGGTGCATGAATACATATTTTTCACCCAAAGAGAACATTACTGCACTCTCAGAACAAAAGAAGAAGAAGAGAAACGTGCCTCCGCGGTCACCTTATTTCCCGAGAGCGCGGCTCCAGTCGCCTGCTCAAACGTGAACCCAAACTACGGGGGGACGACCAGCCGGTCCGGTCCGGTTTCAGTTGGGTTGCCGTGGTGACAGGACCACCACAAAAGTGAACAGACTGATGGAGGGGGGGGCGGGGCGAGTTGACAGAGGTCCTCTCTGAGAGTTCAGGAGGGAGGGAGGGAGTGAGGGCGCTCCACACAAACTCATTCCTGGCACACGAGCTCGGTCTGAGATAGTCTGGAGTGGTCTGGACCTCTCCCAGAGAGCTGAAGACACCGAAGCTCTCTGGCTGCACGGCCGTGGGCTAGCCGGCTCCTCTGGTAGCCACAATCAGGACCGCGGATCACCGCAGATTACGAGGTGATTTACTGTATATTAAAATATACGGGTGGAATAGATAACTTGCTTATAATCACCTAAAAAAGCCAGGCATCCTAATGTTACCGTTGGCAACACTCAGCGATCGTCATCCAACCTCATTCGTTTAGCCTCTAGACTCTAGCACCAGCGTTGGGAGGCCATTACAAAACGTCTTCGGGTAACTTGGGCTCATTCCAAAAGTGCTGCACAAATGTAAAGAGAGGGATAACAATGTGCCTGGAACGTGTGTCCCTTCCCAGAGAGTACTCTCAGCCTCAGGTGTCACTGGCAGCACAAGATGCACTCGTCTGAGTCCCGAGTGCATTAGCGCGCTGATATTACTGAACAAACAATGGAAAGGAGTTCAGGAACACAGCCGGGATATGTTTGTTTGCGGCTTGTGTTTAAACTGAGCTAAAGCACACACAAACACACAGACACACACATACACACACATACATACACACACACACACACACATGCATGCACACACACAGACACACACACACATGCATGCACACACACACACACACAGACACACAGCACACACAGACACACAGACACACACACACACACATGCATGCACACACACACACACACACACACACACACAGACACACAAAGACACACACACACACATGCATGCACACAGACACACACAAACACACACACATACACACACACACACACACAGACACACACACACACACACACACAGACACACAGACACACACACACACAGACACACTCACACACACACACACACACACACAGACACACACACACACACATACACACACACACAGACACACACACACTCACACACACACATGCACACACACACACACACACACACACACACACATACACTCACACACACACACATACACACACACACACAGACACACACACACTCACACTCACACTCACACACACAGACACACACACACACACACACACACACACACATACAGGACCCAGAGCATCCAGACGGGAGCACGTGGGGGAGGCATGCGGGCGCTGGATGGCCCACTTCCTGTTGGAGATATTTGTCATTCCTGAGAGACAGGAAGTGGGCCGAGGGGAAGCCAGCTGGGGGAGGGGGGGGCTGCTTCAAGTGGAAGGTCACATGTGAAGGTCGAGGCTTCCCCTCACCTCCAAAACACCCGAGGGGGTTATTCATTCACCCCCGACACGCTCTCAGACATGAAGGTACGAAAAGTGTCTCAAAACGTGAACGGTTGGCGTTTATATAGCGCCTTTATCCAAAGCGCTGTACAAATGATGCTTCTCCATTCACCCATTCATACACACACTCACACACCAACGGCGATTGGCTGCCATGCAAGGCACCGACCAGCTCGTCAGGAGCATTTGGGGGTTAGGTGTCTTGCTCAGGGACACTTCCACACGGGGGATCGAACCGGCAACCCTCCGACTGCCAGACGACTGCTCTTTTTGTCTGAGCCAATGAGACGACTGCTCTTACTGCCTGAGCCAATGAGACGACTGCTCTTACTGCCTGAGCCAATGAGATGACTGCTCTTACTGCCAGAGCCATGTCGCCCCCCACGTACAAATCACTGGGGCAGTGCCCTGGCTATAGGAGCATAAATACCTAGTACCTAGCCAGCAATATATAATGTAATATATTTTTGCCTGTTTTGCTGGGAATATGTGCTCATTAGTACCCAAAGAGACTTGTACCCCTCTTAGTACCCAACATGACTGTACTTTCAGGGTACATTTGGGGAAATTTGACCCTTGAAGAAGAGAAATGTACCTCCACTCTCACTGTATTTCTGAGAGGGTTTTGGGGCATCTATTTGAGCGGACGTCCTGTCCGGCTCCTCCCACGTCAAACGCAGACGTCCTGCTGTTCGGTTTCCGTGTCAGCAGTAAAGAAAGAAGGAAACTGCGTCGATGGCCGCCCCCATGAAGAGCCATCAGCGGCGTGATTTAGTACCCGGGTCTATAAGAAGAGCTTCCTTCTGGAAGATTCCGTACCTTCCCTAAATCTCGTCTCCGGCAGCGGGGGGGCGCGTATTTCTGCTCCGGCTCCCACCCCCCCCCCACCCCCCCTCCAGAAACTTCAGCTCCGACGCTGCCAAAAACAGGACCTTGGTGAAGAGAGGAAGTTATTTTTTCAACTTCAGATTCGCCTGCTAAAAAAGAAAAGACGGGAATAACCCAGCCGAAACCAGAAATAACCCAGCCGGAAACCAGAAATAACCCAGAGCAAGACTGGCCTGGCGGGCGCCTTGGAGGAACCAGAGTTATTTTTTCGCCAAACGTCCCGGCGATGATTTCAGCATCTCTCACTCTGACAGCTCCACAGAGCATGTTCTTCACCCCCGTCAGGCAAAAAGGTGACGCTGGCCCTTTAAGGGCAAGAACACTCGCTGCGCTGTTAACGAGCACTGCAGAAAGTGACCGTCTTAGCAAGTGTTTTAGTCTTGTAATATGATCTTATTTCTTTTCTCTCTCAAGTAGAAAATATTTGCTTGCTTTAAGACACTGTTCGCTTGACAAGTTGAATGTTCTTATTCCATTGGCAAAACTTGAGATGGACATTTCGCTTGACAAATATAATTTTCTCACCCCATTTTCTCACTTCTTAGCCCCATCTTGAAATTAGTCAAACTGCCTTAGCTCATGGACATTAGTTTTGTCTTATTTTGCAAGAAACAGATTTAAGAAAAACGAAAATAAAAGAAGTATAAGGACTAAAATAGTTGTTATATTTTGGTTTTTCCAGTGAGGGTGCGGGTGGGGGGGGGGAGAGAGACACTAAAATAAGCCTGTCGTGGCGTGAGAAGACACGGCACATAAACTATTCATAAAGTCCCAGTTACACCCCGCCCCCCCCCGGGCCCTCTCTCGGGTTTCCAGTCCATACCGGCACCCGCCGTTCAGCTGTGGCCAGAGGTGTAAAATCCAGCCCCAGAACCCAAAAAGCCCACCCCGGTATTTTGTTCCAACCACCAGGATTATTCAGCCAGGAGGCTAGACCACTGCAATTAGTGAAATCAGCTGGCTGGAGTTCTTTTCATAATTGCGTACTTTATTTAATCGAAATAACATCATAGGTCATGAGACATTAAAATTAAAAGAAAACAGCTCCACCCAGTTCATGGGTGGAAGAACCAGATGGCAGGACCTTTAACTTTCTGACCACTGGACGTTCGGGCCCCTAGAAAATATGTCACATACAGTACATTTTACTGAGGGCCCCGTTAGTCAGGGCCCTTGGTATCATCCTAAAATCTCGCCCCCCCCCCCAACCTCCATATGGGACCCCTGGTGAGGGGGTGTTCATAACTTCACACATTTACCCTGAAAGTACAGTAATGTTCTCCGGGTACAAATGAGCACATTTTCCAAGCAAAGAAAGGATACAAATGAGTTGTAAGTTGCAGGGGTAGCCTACACGCACCTTTAGGGTACCGCCTGAGCGACACACATTTGTACCTTTTCAGGCACTTTTCATTTTCATACCTTTATTTCTGAGAGTGATGGGTACAGACAGAGCAGGGATCGCGCGCGCGCGCGCGTGCACACACACACACACACACACACACACTCACACACACACACACACACACACACACACAGACAGACACACAGACACACAGACACACACACAGACAGACAGACACACAGACACACACACACACAGACACACACACACACACACACGCGCGCGCACACGCGCACACACACACACACACGCGCACACACACACACACACAGACACACACAGACACACACACTCACGCACTCACGCACTCACACACACACACACACACACAGACACAGACACACAGACACACAGACACACACACACGCGCACACACACACACACACACACACACACACACAGGGGATCACACTAGAGCGCAGTGGCTGGATTAGGAGCGAGCTAGAAAGAATGCACTCAGAAGACTGCGGACCTGCGCCAGGACACACCAAACCCCCCTCACGTTCAATGTGATCCCCTTACAGCGCAGCCGTTACTCTGCTCGGCCTGAAGGTGGCGCTAGAGCGAAGGTAAGGCGGTGACCACAATCAAGAGGTTTCTTCATCTTGGGAACGTAAACGTGCTCCACTGGGAATCCAGCTGTTACTCTTCCAGACATGTCTGTCACAGACTGAGGGACAAACCGACGTCATTACATAACCTATTTGGCAGAGTTAAAAATAAGTATGCCAAACATAGCACACACACACACCTTAGGCGTTTGGCAGACACTCTTGTCCAGGGTGCGACCCACATTCAGTTAGCTTCTACAGCAGCGTATTTACTGAAGCAGGTGAGGTTAAGCAACAGGTACTGCCCCACCCGGGAATCTAAGACACACACCGTGCGTCCTGTCCATTGTAAGATACTCTGTACTGAACCCTGTGACCTCATTTGCCCTCTGCGCCCAACATGAAGACTCCTCTCCTCTCTCATCCCCCTTTCCCTTATCTCTCTCACACCGTGTCTGTCCCTGTCTCTCTCCTTTCACCTTTCTCTCTCACTCACACTCTCCCGCTCCTCTTTCTAACCTCTTCCTCTCACTCCCTCTTCTCTCTTTCCCTCTCTCCTCTTTCACCCTTCTTTCTCTCACTCACTCTATCCCTCTCATTCTAACCTTTCTCTCTCTCGCTCCCCTTCTCTCTCTCTGTCCCTCTCTCCTCCCTCTCCTCTTCACACAGGACTCATCCCCAGGCTCTGATCTCTAAACACGTCAGAGATGAAGAGGGAAATGATAATGCTGCTCATTTTACACCCCCCACCCGCCTGTAAAAGACCTTCATTATTAAACCTGCTGATAGCTATGCCTTCACTCACAACACCACAAATAACCTAGACTCATCTGCAAGCCTCATATTCACACACATTAATTCTTAATGTGTTAGTTTACCTTCAGCGTAATTCCAGTTATTGGCACAGAATGTTTCCCTGCACTGGGAGTTGAACCTGCAACCCCCCCCCCCCCCCCCCCAGCATCCATTACCCCTGCCAGCCCTGAGGTCACACTCTGCACTGTGTCCCTGTGATATCTGAGCCTGGTGTGGTTTTACCTCCGATTAAATTTTAACAGGAAGGCAGCGTAGTATAGCCTAGCGTAGTATAGCCCAGCGTAGCATTGCCTAGCGTAGCGTAGGCTCTGGGGAGGCGTGTGCCCTCCTGTCCCACACACAGAGGGAGGCAGTGTAGCATAGCCTAGCGTACCATAGCCTAGCATAGCGTAGCCTAGCGTGGAGATATGCACACCCCCACCGATCGTCTTGGGAGAGATGCGGTGTAGTCCAACAGTCAGGGAGTGTGACTTTGCAACTCAAGACATTCCAGGTTCAATACTCATGTCCAGTAGAACCATAACCCCTCAAAGCAGGCGTGTAGTCAGTTTCTTCAGCAGGTATCTAGCAGAAGTGGACTGCATCGTGCAAAATAGCCGGATAGCCTAGTGGCTAAAGAACATGACTGGGACCTGTAAGGCTGGTGATTCAAGTCCCAGTGCAGTCATGAGCAAGGGCCCTTAACTCCGCATTTTCCAGTGGGGGATTGTCCACTGTTTAGTCTAATCAACTGGAAGACACTTTGGGTAAAAGCATCAGCTAAGGGTAACCGTAATGTAAAAAATAAAAGAAGAAACCGTATATAGGTGTTGGCAGAAATGGCGACATAAAAATGGATAAATGACAGCCCCCCCCCCATTTTCCTCTGAGCGTGAGTTCATCAGGACAAGGACAGACAGGAGCGGTGTTCGTTACCCGCGATCCCAGGGGCGCCCGGCGTCTCCCCCCAGACCGGCCCTCATTAGCGAGGTCTGGCCGAGCTGCTAATTGAAGAATGTTCTTCCAGATTTAGAAAATCGTGACAGATAATCTGCACCTCATATTCATTTTTAAATCCCAGAATCACTTGGCTCTCACTCCGTATCTTCAAGGCAGGGGCAGGCATGTCAGAAAAGCCGAAAAGCCGATCATTATTTATTAATAATCTGTCATTTAGCCGATGCATTTACCCTGAGTGACTTACAGTTGATTAGACTAAGCAGGAGACACTCCCCCCTGGAGCAATGCGGGGGTTAAGGGCCTTGCTCAAGGGCCCAACGGCTGTGCAGATCTTATCATGGCTACAACGGGACTTGAACCTTCCAGGTTCCAGTCATGTACCTTAGCCACTAGGCTACAGGCTGCCCCAGTCATGTACCTTAGCCACTAGGCTACAGGCTGTCCCAGTCATGTACCATAGCCACTAGGCTACAGGCTGCCCCAGTCATGTACCTTAGCCACTAGGCAACAGGCTGCCCCAGTCATGTGCCTTAGCCACTAGTCTACAGGCTGTCCCAGTCATGTACCTTAGCCACTAGGCTACAGGCTGTCCCAGTGATGTACCTTAGCCACTAGTCTACAGGCTGTCCCAGTCATGTACTTTAGCCACTAGGCTACAGGCTGTCCCAGTCATGTACCTTAGCCACTAGGCTACAGGCTGCCCCAGTCATGTACATTAGCCACTAGGCTCCAGGCTGTCCCAGTCATGTACCTTAGCCACTAGGCTACAGGCTGTCCCAGTCATGTACCTTAGCCACTAGGCTACAGGCTGTCCCAGTGATGTACCTTAGCCACTAGTCTACAGGCTGTCCCAGTCATGTACTTTAGCCACTAGGCTACAGACTGTCCCAGTCATATACCTTAGCCACTAGGCTACAGGCTGCCCCAGTCATGTACATTAGCCACTAGGCTACAGGCTGTCCCAGTCATGTACCTTAGCCACTAGGCTACAGGCTGTCCCAGTCATGTACCTTAGCCACTAGGCTACAGGCTGTCCCAGTCATGTACCTTAGCCACTAGGCTACAGGCTGTCCCAGTCATGTACCTTAACCACTAGGCTACAGGCTGTCCCAGTCATGTACCTTAGCCACTAGGCTACAGGCTGTCCCAGTCATGTACCTTAGCCACTAGGCTACAGGCTGTTCCAGTCATGTACCTTAGCCACTAGGCTACAGGCTGTTCCAGTCATGTACCTTAGCCACTAGGCTACAGGCTGTTCCAGTCATGTACCTTAGCCACTAGGCTACAGGCTGTCCCAACAACGGACACACAGCAACCAATATATTTACCATATCCTTCCATCACCTTCCCATATATCACCATGTGCACGTGTATGTGCTGCTTATTCTTTGGTTCTGCTAAATCGACTGTTCTTCCCCGATTTAGAAAATAGTGACAGATTTTCTAAATCTACACCTCCTTTTTTTGGCTTTTCACGCCATCTGTTCAGCCCAGATTTGCTGTGTGTGCGATGAGTCAGTTCCCAAAAGCATCAACGCACAAACAGGAACCAGCATCTTCGCCATGTCCTTCCGACAGCCAATCATACATCGCCACTGTGCGTATTTGCTTAACTGCGAAAACATGTTGTCGGGAGTGTGTGCGTGACAGAACACACAGTGGTAAGAGTGCCCTGCAACACTTCTCTAACGAGAGAAAAAAAAAAAAGGCAAAAACATGGACACCTGCCCAAGTTCAACAGCAGGCCCAATCCCATTCCAATCAGGAACCCCAGAGACAGAATTCCCGTCTCACTGCAGCCGTTTTTGCTTCCGTACGGAAATGCAAAGGCTTCCTGGAGGACTGGAGGGCTGTAGCACGAGGGATAACTGCACTCTCAGAAATACAGTGACGGTGGAGGTACGTTTGTGTTCTTCAAGGGCCACATTTCCCAAATGTACCCTGACGGTACAGTAATGTTCACTTTGTGTACAAATTAATACGTTTTCCAAGCAAAAAAAAGGACAAATTAATTATACACTGCTGTTATACAATTTTATGTATCTCTAGAGTACCGCCAAACGACAAGCATTTGCACGTTTTTAGGCACTTTTCGTATTTTTCCGAGAGCGTGACAGTCTGGGAGGGTAACTAACATTTATCTGGGGCCTTGTTAGATGACAGAGTGAGTGCTTAATTACACTGCAGACTACAGACTTAAACAAACAGGAAGTCGGGACTCGACCGTGCCGCGCTCTGCGTCAAACGTCTCGTCACACACCTCGGGGGAGGCGAGCGAGGCAAGGCCCCGAGGCTGAGATTCGCGTCACGAGAGCCTGACACAGAAACGGTCCTCCGAGACTTCGGAAGAGTCGGGAAGGCACGTCAGGCTGCGCTGTCACTTCCTGTTCAGCTGGGAGCGAGCGCTGACCCAGTAATAAGTGGGTTTTGGGAACAGTCGCTTCGGGGGGAAAAAAAGCGTTTAAACTCTGGGCGCGGTGGTGAGGAAGAGGGGAGTAGTCTGTTGGTTTATGTTGACGCGAGGCGGCCTAATTTCTGTCCAAACATTTACCGACTCTTCCACAGGTGAGTCACTAAGCTTACATTACGTCACGCCCCATTTATTTGGGTGGAGGCGGCTGAAGCCGGCACGTTTAATTTCCTTTCTCCGGCGCACAGCAGCCCTGTGCCTCTCTGGACTCAAACCCGTGACCCACCCAGGCTAACCCAGTTTCATTCCAGCTCCGCACCGCCTTCGACCGAAGCCGCGAGGTTACCAAGGTTACCGCCTTCACCAGGATCAGCACCGAACAGAGGGGTTAGTGGTGCGTGACCCTGTCCCGCCGGGACTGCGTGACACCCAGCGGACCCTCCTCTGCCCAAAAAACGCGGCCTCACCCGGAGCCCCAGAGGAGAGAGGGTAAAAACCACGGCAGCGCCCTCGTCCAATCCCACCGCCCCACCACGGTAACCGGGGGCGACCTGAACCATGGCGTGCAAAACTGTGCCGTCCCGACCAATCACGCGCCTCCTCGGAGTTGCTCCGGCCACTCAGGGGGCGGCGCGATGCGTGGGGGAATTCAGCTCCAGCGGGTGCATTAGGGCCCGTAATGCAGGTCATTAGTAACCCAATGAGGGGCTCTGGGTCTGTGCCAGGCCAGGCTGGCGGAAATGAGAGCCTCTTCAGCAACAAACTCTTCACACTCGGAATCAGGAGCGGCTGCAGCCCCGCCCCACGCTCTCCACTGTCTCCTACCCAGCATGCACTGCTGCTCCCCCTGAGGGGAATCCCTGCCCCACCTCCTCACCCCCCTGCCGCCCTGCAGATTCGGGCTTCTGGTGCCCTGAGAGCCTGGGCAAATCACTGACTCACTGACAAAACACTGACACACTGACAACATACACACAGACTGACAAAACATTGACACACTGACAACATACACACAGACAGACTGACAAAGTACTGGTGCACTGGCAAAACACTGACACAATGACAAAACACTGACACACGGACAGACTGACAAAGTACTGACAGAGTGACAAAATACTGACACACTAACAAAATACTGACGGACTGACCGCGGGCAGGGATGATTAAATAGTGTGTGCATGTGTTACAGAGGGCAGGGGAAAAACAGGAAGAGGTAGAGAAATAGGGAAAGAGATCGAAGGAAAGAGAGGGAGAGAAAGATAAGGAGAGAAAAAAGGGTAATATGTCAAGAAATAGAAATGGAGTGACAGATCAATAATGAAATAAAAGAGGGAATGAAAGCGAGACGGGGAGAGAGAGAGCGATAAAGAGAGAGCTATGGAGAGAGAGAGCGATGGAGAGAGAGTGATAGAGAGAGAGAGCGATGGAGACGTCTCTCCCAGGTCTTACTGGCCAGGAGTGAATGGCTTTTATTTCCTCATAATTACAGATAAGAGCTGACAGACTGAGCGTGTTCAGTCATTACTGCACTGTGTGTGTGTGTGCGTGTGTGGGTGTGTGTGCGTGTGTGTGTGTGTGTGTGTGTGTGTGTGGGTGTGCTGTCAGATACAGATACAGCTCAGCCTCTCACACACGACATTACATCCTTCTTACCTGACACCCCCACGGCTAGTCAAAGCACGAGTACAGATTACAATCACTGTGCGTGTGCGTGTGTGTGTGGGTGTGTGTGTGTGTGTGCGTGGGTGTGTGCGTGTGTGCGTGGGTGTGTGTGTGCGTGTGGGTGTGTGTGTGTGTGTGCGTGTGTGCGTGGGTATGCGTGTGTGTGAGTGTGTGTGTGTGTGTGTGCGTGGGTGTGTGTGTGTGTGTGTGTGTGTGTGTGTGTGTGTGGGTGTGTGTGTGTGTGTGGGTGTGTGTGTGTGTGTGTGTGAGTGTGTGTGTGTGGGTGCGTGTGTGTGTGTGTGCGTGGGTGTGTGTGTGCACGTGTATGTGTGTATGTATGTGTGTATGTGTGCGCGTGTGTGTGCGCGTGTGTGTGTGTGCGTGGGTGTGTGTGTGTGTGTGTGTGCGTGTGTGCGTGCGTACGCGTGACCCCAGGAAGTGATATTATGATCTGATGAGCAGTGCCCGGGGGCGGGGGGTGGCGCTGAATAAAACATGTGAAAGATGAACGGAATGGCCGTCCTCCACGGGAGAATCCCTCCTGCCGAAACACGCCCCGCCGTCCTCAAACGCAATCGGCACGCGCCCGGCGGTGAGCAGATCAGCCCGGCGCTTCGTTTGATGAATCGCTGCTGATTCAGGTGCATTACCGCCGCCCAGCCGAGACGCTGGAGCGCCCCGCCAACACGCCAGGGGAGCGCAGTCATGTTCAACACGCTCCCCGCCACACTCATCTAACGCATCCCGCTCCAGATTACCCAGCACGCACCACGGCGGCGGCGGCAAACGGACCACAAGTCCACACAGCAGGTGAGGGCGGCCTGCTGCACTCGGAGACGGAGAGACCAGCGATGGGGAAAAATACGCCTTTTTAATGGCACGGTGGACAGAGAACGGCACGTATACTGTATGAATGGTTGCTCCCCTGTTGCCGGGGCAACGCGCTGCGACGATGTCGACGTTGTGGGACTGTCGGGTGGTAATCGATCAGCGAGGCCCCAGCAGACCCCAGACACGGACACATAAACTGTGCGGTTTACGTCCGCGGTATCACAACTGTCCGGGAAAAAAAAAAAAAAAATCTCTCCCAGCTCTTAAAGAGTGAGGTCACAAATGCGTGCCTAGAATGTTCTCGACTGAACATTCTGACGCTGATGTAACAATCAGCACTGGCGACTGAACGCAGTGGAGTTCTAGAACACTGACGTGGAATGTTGAAGAGAAAACATTCCAAAACCCTTGGTGACTCAAGGACCCGCAGGATGAAGCACACAGTCACCCACGCCGCCCGGCGTCGGGTCAGAGGGGCGGAAGGGTCACGCCTCCCTGGGCTGGAACCCGAAGAGAGGCGTGACGTGACTTCCCCCTGGCACGGCGTCCGGCCAGGGAGCCCTGGCTGCATTTAGAAGCTGGAGGTAACTCTATCGGTGACAGACACCGGCATGTGTCATGCGTGTCGCTGAATCAACGCTCAGGAGATGCAACGTGAGCCCCCCCCCGAACCCAGCGCGGCTTGGCCCGCCCCTGGAAAGTCCCGGAGACGTCTGCGCACTCTGCTCACAGACAATTAGAGGAGCCTCGTTCTGAGGTATTCTCTTACCCCTGCCTGCGTGGTCAGTCCAGGGTGTCGGGGCGGGGGTAAGTACCCATGAGAGAGGTCACTGCTGAGGTGTGGCAGGAATTCTAAAACAGGCTGACAGCAGCCTGCTGGGGTCTGCCATGTAACCCCCGCCCACCGCCCACTCCCCCACGATGATCTGCTCACACCAACTCTGTGCCAGGTCTGTGCCTGAGACTGTGTCTGTGTCTGGGTCCAATATCTCAGTCTGAGGGACACACACAAATACATGCACACACATATACTCTCACACACGCACACACTCTCACACACGCACACATGCTGTATACACACTCGCTGTACACACACGCACGTACACACACACTCAGTGTACGCACACGCACACAAGGTGCACACACACACACACACTTGCTGTACACACACGCACGTACACACACACTCAGTGTACACACACGCACACAAAGTGCACACACACACACACTTGCTGTACACACAGGGTGTGTTGAACGCTAATGGACTGTGATGGCTACACAGTGCAGCTGATTGACTCAGACAGGGGAGAGGATGAAGGAAATGAGCTGGATGATGGCCTTCACAGCTGGGAGAGAGCAGTGTGTACAATGAGCCCCCAGACTGCGTTAGAGCAGAAGAGCATCTCTGAACACACAACGCATCAGAACTCTAAGTGGAGAGGCTACAGCAGTAGAAGTCTAATAAACACCACAACGCTCGGTGAGTGTACATTGGCTGTGTTCGAAACCGCGTACAAGGTGCACAACTTGTAATACATTCCGATGAAAATCATCCTGAAAGTTTGTAGTATGTAGCATGCGGTTTCGAACAACACAGCCATCATTTTTAATTTTTTTTCCGAGAGTGAAAAGACAAGGATTGTCTTAAAGAAGCAACACTATCCTCCCAGAAAATATAAACAGTTCCTGGCCCCCTGATATGACTGGCCACACAGAAACGTGAATAAAGAGATTTCTATAAATAAGCAGCTAAACGGATTAGCCTTAGCCTCACTCTCCCACACTTTCACCCCTGCCAGCCTCCTCTCTCTCTCTCTCTCTCTCTCTCTCTCTCTCTCTCTCTGTGAGGGCAGCCATTACACAGCGGTGACTCTGTTATTAGAGGATTTGGGTCGCTGTCCTGTGGGTAACGTTTACATTACATTAGATTACATTACAAAGCATTTAGCAGACACTCTTATCCAGAGCGACGTACAACGAAGTGCAGATCGAACACAGGAACAAGCGTGAAGAGGACCCTAGAGCAGAGGTCACCGACCCTGGTCCTGGAGAGCTACTGGGTCTGCTGGTTTTTGCTGTTACTCTGCACTTAATTAATCAATTAGAGCAGATGATTACACAGCTAACTCACCTCACCTGGTTACCTGGGTCTTAACAGGGTGCTGTTTCTAAGGTTTCTAACAAAAACCAGCAGACCCAGTAGCTCTCCAGGACCAGTGGTTGGTGACCCCTGCCCTAGAGGACAGTACGGTTTTCCGAGTCCGAGCGTTTCAAGTCGTATTCTAACCCTACAGGAATACCGTAGTTTGGAAGCGATCTAGTGCAACAGGGGGGAAAGGTACATTACGGTCCCTTGCACTAAATGCTGAACCAGACCGCATGATTTGTGAAATTAAAGCTTTTGCGTTCTTGTCCAAGAAGGCTGCAGCGGCACTCTTTCTTCGAGCTCAGGGCATGTTTGAAGTCTGTGGTTAGCAGATCGGTTCAATAGACTGTTTTAGCACCAGGCTAGAACAATATCCTGCTGAAAAAAACAGCTCAAGCTAGGCTTTGAAACAGCTGGTAGCTGGTAGATCAGTTCAGACCAGCTAGCGCTGGTAGCTTGTCTGAGCTGGTAGCTGGTCAACCACCTACCAGCTGTTGCAAAACATAGCTCATCAAACCATGTCGAGCTGGGAGCTGCTCTGAACTGGTCAGCCAGCTAAACCATGTCGAAGCCTAGCTTGAACTATTTTTTTCAGAAAGGGGGAGCTTAACATACGGTAGGCAAAAAAACAAAAATGAAAGCAAAATGAAGAAGTGCTGGGTACCTGTGAGTACAGGCCCACTTCAGACACTGACCCCTAAGCTTCAGAAACACACGCTGTTACACACATTCATCTCAGGTTCCTGGAGGGACGGCGGACTGTGCTGTTTTTGATCCAACCAATTGTTCTGGATTAAAATTTCTCAAGAGCTGGAAGACATCACAGCGATATTTCTGACCGCAATAAAACGTTGTTGCACCAGAGAAAACTTGTGCAGTACACAGCTGCGGCTCATCATTCAAGTCAAAAATATCCCACAAATACAAACGATTGGTGGCCAATTAAATAATTTAGGGCAGATGTTGGCAGGAGTGCTCCAGAAACAGATCAGCCCTTATTTAACATGCCCAGTTAATGACACACATAATGAACATATTACACAGAAACACGCGTTATGACATATTTGGGGCCTGTAGCCTAGTGGCTAAGGTACTTAGCAGGGACCTGGAAGGTTTGTGGTTCAAGCCCCGGTGTAGCCACAGTGAGATCCGCACAGCCGTTGGGCCCTTGAGCAAGGCCCTTAACCCTGCATTGCTCCAGGGGAGGAATGTCCCCTACTTAGTCTAATCAACTGTTAGTTGCTTTGGATAAAAGCGTTAGAAAAATACCACATTACGAAGGGGGATTGCCAGGCTGAGGGACAGGGGCTCCTTTAGCGTGTGGGGTTATAACGAGCTGTGGTGTCTCCGCCCGTCGCTAATTAGCATGGCGGCTGTGCCGTTTAGGATACAGGTTATTACTCATTACCCTACCGCTACGCCTCACCACCTTACTGCCCCAGGACACACACATACACGCTAATGCTAACACTCTCTCACACACGCACGCTCATGCTAACACTCTCTCACACACGCACGCTAATGCTAACACTCTCTCACACACGCACGCTAATGCTAACACTCTCACACACACGCACGCTAATGCTAACACTCTCTCACACACGCACGCTAATGCTAACACTCTCTCACACACGCACGCTAATGCTAACACTCTCACACACACACACGCTCATGCTAACAATCTCTCACACCCACATGCACACACACACACGCTCATGCTAATAATCCCTCACGCACACACACACACATGCTAATGCTAACACTCTCTCACACACACACGCTAATGCTAACACTCACACACACACACACTCTGACGCTAACAATCTCTCTCACACACACACACGCTAATGCTAACACTTTCATACACCCACATGCACACGCTCATGCTAACAATCTCTCTCACGCACACACACACACACACGTGCTAATGCTAACACTCTCCCACACACACACACACGCTAATGCTAACACTCTCACACACACACATGCTGATGCTAACAATCTCTCTCACACACACATACGCTAATGCTAACACTCTCACACACACTGACGCTAACAATCTCTCACTCACACACACGCTAATGCTAACACTCTCTCACACACACACACACACACACACACGTTAATGCTAACACTCTCACACACACGCTGACGCCAACAATCTCTCTCTCACATACACGCTAATGCTAACACTCTCTCTCACACACACACACGTTAATGCTAACACTCTCTCACACACACACATGCTGACGCTAACAATCTCTCTCTCACACACACGCTAATGCTAGCACTCTCACACACAGGTGCACACACGCACTAACACGAACACACACACACAAACACTCGTTAACACTCTCACACACACACAGACTAATGCTAACCCTCTCTTACACACACAGGTGCATGCATGCACGAACACACACACAC
The DNA here is from genome assembly GCF_963514075.1 of Conger conger. Lineage (NCBI taxonomy): Eukaryota > Metazoa > Chordata > Actinopteri > Anguilliformes > Congridae > Conger > Conger conger. Next base: position 81,632,303 of record NC_083761.1, on the reverse strand, counting down.
AGAAACACTCTCACACATACGCAGGACAGCTGTGACAACATGTTGATGCTAGAGAACAGAAAACGCACACAAACACACATTCTTATGGAACAGGAGCAAGCACACACACACACACACACTCACGAAACACCAACAGTAGGTCTCAGAAGCAAAGTTCACTGCCTTTCTCTACACACACACACACACAGGGTCACAGTACACACACACACACACACACACACACACATGGTTACAGCAATCGTCAACAATGAGGTGTAAAGTGGCCCTCCTCTGGGTGTCCTGTTACTCTGTTTGGCTGGCTCTGCGGTTTTCAGGTTCTGAAACTCACCTCACCAAACCTGGACACCATTTAAACTTGCCCCACCGAGCCTGGACACCGTGTAAACTTGCCCCACCAAGCCTGGACACCGTTTAAACTTGCCCCACCAAGCCTGGACACCGTTTAAACTTGCCCCACCAAACCTGGTTCAGCGAGAGTATGCAGGTTTCCTTTCCAGCCAATCAATAGACCAGCTGATTTCACTAATTAGTTTCCTCCTCGCTGGTTGAAGGTGTCTTAATTTGCTAATTAATAGTGACAGGATGGAATGAAAATACTCTTGGCCCTCCTTGGCGCATGTTTGCGCACCCCTGGTGGAGATGGTACCTGTCCATATTCGCACTACAGATTTATATCACCGGTCCAGGTCAGCATCGTGAAATTACATTCAGAGCTTTAGCAACGCAATGCTGCATACGCACTCTCTGGTCTGGGAGTAGCCAAAAGCGCATTAGCGCTGTTTTACACTGTAAATCGGTCTGGATAACAGCGTGTGATAAACGAATGCAACTCGGTGTCATTTGAATTCGATACTCTCAAAGACGTATCCTCAGATCTGCCGAGGGGCACAGTTGGGGGATGGGGGGGGATGTGGCCCCCCCTACTGCAGTCCCCGAGCCCAGCCTGGGCGTGCGGCGTTAGCGGGGCAGGGGATGGAGGCTAAAGGGCCGCAGGGGGACCCTGGACCGTCTCTGGACCGGACACTCTGAGGGCCAGCACACCCCCCGAGGAGCTGCACACACACCGAGGGCCTGCATACACCCCGTGGGAGTGGACAGGAGAGGCAGAGGAAGGACACGGCCACCTTGGAGTGGAGCGACAGCAGCTGACATTTACAGCACGTTTAGAAAACGGGAAAGAGGGGCAGATTAGTGTGTGTGTGTATGCATGCATGTGTCCGTGTGTGTGTGTGTCTGTATGCATGTGTCCGTGTGTGTGAGTGTGTGTGTGTGTGTATGCATGTGTCCTTGTGTGTGTGCATATTTATGCGTGTATGCATGTGTCCTTGTGTGTGTGTGCGTATGCATTCATGTGTCCCCTTGTGTGTGCATCTGTGTTTCTGCCTGTTTAGTGTGTATGGGCATGTGTGTGAGTGCATATCTGTGTGTGTGTGTGTGTGTGTGTGTGTGTGTGTGTGTGTGTGTGTGTGTATGTGTGTGTGAGCACCGCAGAGGGCGGTATCACTGTGATTTATAGGGCTGCTCCATTCAAACTAACACATCACTCATGCGCTAATTTCATACGGCTGAAAATAACGTCGTTCGCCAGCACTCCGCCTGGGCCTCGGAATGCCATGGCAACGGGCCAGCTCCGTGGATCGTTCGCTCCCGACGGGAGAGCGGCGGTCGAAACACAAATTCACACACTGGCGACATGCAGGCTAACACGTCACCTGCACCAAAGGTCGCGTGCGATGACTTGTACACACAGGCCCACCGAAACGGCCGTGTCCCGGTGCCCTGTGTTTCTGCCGGCTTTCTGCCCTGATTTCACAGTGTGACGGCGTGTTGGTTCGGCCTGGTAGGCTGAGGGCATAACTCGTCGATGGGACGGGCATTCCCCAAAACCTGGGCGTTTTGTGTGGTGACAGATGTATAATATGGAGTGTACGTGGAAATGTTACCAGTGTAAGTCACTCTGGTTAAAAGTGTATACTGAATGTAATATAACGTAATAGTGGGAAGGATATAATTAACCACTGTACAACGGTGTTCTTTTTTTTATTTTTATTTTTAAGCCGTGAAAATCTTCACTTGGTGCGAAGTGTGCACACGTATGGTCTCTGCTTCCAGTGACACTGGCAACAATAGGACGCCGGGTATACGTATAACAACACTTATTGACACAAATACGACCATAAAGAAATATTTAGGTAGCAACAGGATCCACAAAACAAACTGAACCTTGATCGTTCGGTTGCTAGGCTGTAACCATCAAGATGTTTGCCGTAACCAAGCTCGATCTCCGTCCAAGACCTTTGCGCAATACTATGTGGCCAAGCAGGTGCAATGTTGATTCTTACCAACCCGTTCCTGCAATAATGGAGCAACAGAACGCTTAGTCCAAGTCAGGGGATTTCCCCGACGGACGTCCACCACGAGTGATCTGGGTGCGGTTTCCAGATGAGAGAAAAAAAGAGCACAGACCATGTTCCGCTAGCTTCAGAGGGAAAATAGGCCAAATATATTCCCGTTTCACGATTTCCTCTTTTACACCAATCCAATTTGCCCGCAGGGTTCAGCCACAGACTCGAGTCTTCACACCACCGCCCCGTGACACAATGCCACCTCACAAGCCCCTCCGTTACCGTAGTAACGGACAAAGTGTTCTTGGGTTTCGCAATTACTCCCCCGAGAGTAGCCGGCCACGGCCCCAAAATGTGAAGAAGAGTCGTCAGCAGGCAGGGCTATTTGTAGGCTACATTCTTTTTGTTTTTCGGCGTCGCCATCGGAGAGGTAACAGAACCGGAATGAGTTTTAGTTTTGAGCTTACACATTTATTTCCACATTTGCCGTTGTTAATGAGGAACATAGCCTACATAATTGGAGCGCTGCAGGTCTGGCCTAATTCCTGTTTCCCAGCAATCATTGCTGTAGCGTCACACGGGAAAACCGTCAATCATTCTCCAGTTGTTCCAAGACTACTCGTGTGACCCCCTGGGGATGAGCACTGACTCACGATCCCAGTGCAATTATTCATGCCTTTACACATATTTAGCTTAACATTAAAACACTGTCCTTATGACAATGCGAGCAATAGCTTGGCGGAGAACCAATAATAGCCGTCAAATGGTCCGGTCGAGACTTCGTCCTGCGCCGGTTTCGAAACTGATTGGGCCGTTCCAAATTGTACCGCATGTCAGAGACTCGTAGCCACTAGTCCAATGTCTGTCACAGACTTTTGATGGCCCCCAAACATCAATAGTACTAAATAGAATCGGTTGGGTAGTCGTTTCATTTCGCGAACCCTGGACAGCGGCCCTACACCGTGACAGAGGCCAGTCAGGTTTAAAGTTAGCGGTTTGCGGATAAAATACCAACATAGGATCCCGTAGGAACCCGTTATAGCAGTACAGTAGACTACCCAACAAGTCTGAGCCTTCATTCAGAGGATATGCAGATTGAATCCAGATTGAATGTCCTTCAATTCCAACAAATATGACAAGGACGCGTCAATCCCAGCAAATTTCCCATCTTACGGCGCTGCTGACGTTCCCCGTGAGAAACGGGCTACCGCTGACCAGAACATACAGAACATACAGAACATACAAACACAAACACCAGCAGCTAGTGTCATAAGTCGTGTAAATGTGGAGATGCGTGTGCATTGCAGCACTTCTGCTTCGCGCCGGGGTCCAAGGAACGGACTAGACTTTAACCACTTTGGGTCAAATGGGAATGACCGGCAAATGCGACACAAGATATTCTTAAACTCCGTGCAATGTAGGCCTGCCTCAGTAGTTTACCACTGAAATTGACGCGTTTATGAAAACATCGCACACATTTTGCACATCCACCGTAGCGACGCATAGCCAATAGTCCCACAGTCAGCAGTGTCGCTCTCGTAAGATTTTTTAAAAACAGCCATTTTACATTGATATTCTGAACCGCAAAAGAAGAAGAAGAAGAAAGAAAACAACAGTAGGAACAGCTACATTTGCACGCATAGCAATGGCACCATTTCGATTTTCAGGTTTCTTTCGGTCGACTGAAGGTTTTCCAATTCCAAGTCCTCCTCGGAGAGTACCACGCCGCCACAGTTCTACTGCGGTATTCAATCCAGTGATCATTACGCCAATTAAACCAATTAATACACATTTCGATTAACAATTAGCCGACATGTTTTTCGATTGTTGTTAGTCGCATGGTTTCTTACATTTCGGCATGCTATTTAGCTCTAAAGACCTCATTAAGAGGCGCACAGTTGCTTCGTAAACCACTTTTTCCAGTCCCTTGGAAATGTACCAAAGCGGCCATACCCGTTCACAGACGAATGTTTCCTCATTCAAACGTTCCCATGGCCCCGAAACGTGTCAACAACAAACACACATTTAAAACAAATAAACGCATTTTATTGCGTTGTAGTCCCTTACCTGCCAACGGTTTGGTTGGCGAGCTGTCGCATTCGATTGAATTGCTTCTTCATCTTGCGTGTTTTTCGTCGTTAACCCCAATAGCGAAAAAGACTCGGCATTTCTCATTGACGAACCACCAAGACCCCTTCAGCGCGTCGCAACACAATCCACTCTGTAACAATCCTCCTTCATGGCAATCAAAAACTCTGTGGAAATAATGAGGAATTAACTAATTCCGTGCATTTTCTTGTTCTAAGCGCCCTGCTCCTCCGCTCAGAGATGCTGGACCAATTTCTCCTCTTCGGGCAGAATGACAGCTCACGACAAGCGGACACTGCGCTCCAGCGCAGCTTGGGAAATGTAGTTTTCCACTCAAGCTGTCAAAACGCGGAGGAACCTCAATCCCAAACCACAGTCCCTTTTTTGACCGATTAACTTTCGCATGGGTTCGCTCTAGGTTACGGTAAATTCAGCTATATTCCCATCATAATATTTTAATATTACCAACGTATAATACAATAACCAACAACGACAATCGCAAAGGCGATCTTCATACAGCAGTACAACTTGCACTGATATTTCTTAAGGCGTTAATCTTTGTTAATCTCACCGAGGGCAGCAGAAAGGAAAGAGCAATGCCAGATTTGATCTTTATTTCAATTGTATGGGTCACCAGCATAATATTAAACAAACAGATATGTATGCCTACCCTAAAAGCTATAACATCATTTAACAATATGTAGAGGATAAAAGTGTTTTCTTTTCTTGCTTTATATGGAGAACCTCCAAATGCCACTACACCAGTAATTGTCAGGCAGGCATTTTATTAGAGGCTTCTGGATATATCTAAAATATATAAAAAAAATATGGTTAATTATGAAACCATAAATAAATAAGACGTGAAAAAATAGAACAAAAACAAACATCAAAACAGAGATATTGTCAAAACTATCCTCTCAAGATACACCCTAACAATCCTAAGCAAACAGCGCCACCTTGTGCTTAAATGGACACATTACTGCTCATTTACCAATGACTAACTTTTTATGACGGTAAAGCAATAATGAAAATTGCAGCAAATACGTAGGCCGAAAAGTAATTAAGAGCAGACATTTGTTTCTAGTTTGCATTCATAATTGAACAGGGGGAAAAAATCTAACCAAAGAGCCCTCTTGCATTGTTCAAGCTAAGGAAGGCACATTCTCAATTCTTTTTCTGAAAGAGACCCTGGCAACTAACACTAGCTATGTGTTCTCTATCCAGAACAACATGCGGGTGGCTTCCTGCTCTAAGTCTGTGGGCAGGGGGCCAGTGGATTTCACTAGGCCTGTGGCTAAGTCTCCATTGCCTCCCTGTGGGACTCTGGTTCCTTCAGAGATTTAATTGATTCCAATAAAGCGCAAATCTTCGCCGAAGGAAAAGAGCTTGGTATGTTTCTTCTGGACCCGCTCCAAGCACATTCTGTGTTCGGTGGACGGGCGCCTCCAAGATAGCTTGACCCCCACCCCCCCATAATCCCCACATCACTTCATAGTTTGTGCACCCCCTAGATTTGCAGTTGCACGGGTCAAAGGTCAAGGGTCAAGCACATGAACCATGCTGGTGTTGCGTCATCGTTGACAGGGAGGAATTACAGATGTCCTAACTTGTTAAATTTAAGAACAGTATACAGGAAATCCCAGGGATATGATATAAACCTTATCGCCACTGAAGGGTCAGCAGTAACCTATCACGTGTAAACGTTTCACCTTTTAGTGAAAATCTCGGAAAATGTAATACAAGGTCCTCTGTGTATGTGTGTGTGTGTGAGTATGTGTGTGAATGTGAGTGTGCATGCATGCATGCGTGCGTGCGTGAGTGTGATTGTGCATGCATGTGTGTAGGCGTATGTGTGAGTGTGCATGAATTCATGCTCATGTGTATGTGTGTGTGAGTGTGCATGCATGCATGCGTATGTGTGTGTGTGAGTGTGCATGCATGCGTGTGTATATGTGTGTGTGAGTGTGCATGCATGCGTGTGTGTATGTGTGTGTGTGAGTGTGCATGCATGTGTGTAGGCGTGTGTGTGTGTGTATGTGTGTGTGTGAGTGTGCATGCATGTGTGTGTGTATGTATGTGTGCATGCATGTGTGTAGGCGTGTGTGTGTGTGTGTGTGTGTGTGTATGTGCCGTCAAGGTATTCCAGACATGTACAATCACCGCTTAAGCCTGCATAGCTCTTTTTCTGAAGAATCTTGTACAGAAAGAAACATGTATCGCCGTCCGTGCCATTTTCAGCAGATTCACAATAATACAGAAAAACACAGACCAAAGCTATGATTGAAAAAAAAATGGTATGCACAGTCCGGTACTCATCAGTGTGTTTGGCTCATACAAATATGTAAATCTAATAACAAGGGGGCGCCACACTATTAAAATACCATGTTACTGTCTGACTCGAAGGCAGGCCACAAGACAGTAAGAACGTTAAGCACTGACAGCAGCCATTTTGTTTCATCACAGACGTCACAGGTACAGTATGTCCGGCTACAATAACTGTAAATATGTAGTTTTAAAAATCTCTCTAACTGAAGTCAATGGTGGACTCTACACCACAACTATGATGACGACGACAGTCACCATATCGTTGCAATAACTTTCAGAGCGTCGTACGAGAGGTTAGGAAGAGCAGTGGAGCAGTTACGTAAGTCGACCGTTTCTCTCTGAGAAACGCCAGAGAAAGCGCTCTATTTTAAGACACTACGCATGTGCGATGGTGAACAATTGCTAAAGATAATTGCTTTTTTTCTCCCCTGTGTTAATGCCATATTTCGCCCAAATAAACATTCAATTTCATACCTAAGAATCTAGGCTATCCAACGACTTGGATGTGAACCCAATAAGGAGTCAGAGTACGGATCGACAGCTCATGGTAAGACACTTTCCCATAGGGACCTATTGTAAAAACAGCGCTGAGGTCTGCATAAGCAGACTTAAGCACAAAGCAATTTAGCCCGTGGGTTGGGCCTCTCTCTGAAATACGACACTGGCACGGTCTGGATTCGATCAGAGCAGCTGATCCCGGCATCCTAGTATCTGAGACCTTCTGACACCTGTGAAACTCAGTGGGATAATATCAAGTTTCACTGCTTATCAACTAAGTAAGTTACTGACCAGTAGCGAGCCTATATCTGCTGCCATTTGCTGGAGGCACCAGTGAGTTTGCACGGCTGTGTTCACATCTCTGTCGTGGCTAAAATGAAGAAAAGTTAGTAAAAAAAAACAAACTTGTGGCCAATATCAGGTTTTAACACGCACCTTATTCTAGCTAATTTCCTTCCATTTAATCAAAGCTCTTCTACTGACAAAGTAGGCCCACGCGGCTTTTCCTTCTTTAGGCGGCCCTGGTGTAAAATCAATTTTGATCAGCTTGAAATGACCGGCTACTAGCTGTTTCAAAACATAGCTTGAGCTGGTCAAACCACGTCGAGTATGCAGCTGGTCTGACTGGTCAGCCAGCAAACCTGCCGTTTCAAAACCTAGCTTGAGCGTCGTCTACCACAGCTGGTCGCCAGTATCTAAACCTGCCCTTCACCGCCGAATCCTCGCTTAATTCGAGACACTGAATCAACGTCCGTGTCCGCCATCGTCAGCGTTTCTCTAACGGCATCAGTCTCTTTTTTTGTTTTTGTCTCTTCCTTGACGGAAAACAAAGCAGTAAAGGTCAATTAGCCTGCCTTTTGTATCAGGGTTTCTCGGTGTTCCTCGTGGAGCCCATAAGACCTTAGATTACTTTTACTTTTAAATCCGTCGCCTTTCCCCTCCGCTGTAAAATCCGGCTTTGCCGGCTCGAGTAGCTTGGAAATTATAGTCATAAACTGATCTAGCTGGGTATGAGCTGGTCAACCAGCTACCAATTGTTTCGAAACCTAGGTTGAGAAGTTTTTTTCCCCACCAGGATTACTTTGCTTTTGAGTTCCACTATTTTCATTTCTTCTTTTTTGGCACTCTTCCGTATCTCTAAGAAGGGAAAACAATTTGTGGATATTTTTTCGGAGCTTCAATAGCTATTCAGTGTGCCAGGGCACTGAATTCCCCTCCGATTCAGGCTACTTTTAAGGTGAAGAAGACAACAAAAAAATATCCATGTCAGATTGCAGGGTTTATGGGCTAAGTTTTAAAATGTGGCTAATGCTAATTGCAAGGGGATCTCTTCAGGGCATGACTGTTCAAGGTTTGTTCTGTGGTGTTACGTTAACTGAAGTTGCATTTGACTAAATCGAGAACACGAAGGGCCACTTGCAGAGAAAGCTTCTTCAAACTTTCGTGTTTCCGGACACGCTAGTCTCCTCCCACGTCCACCGTTTTTTGTTGATTGAGTGATTTGTTTATTTGTTTATTTATTTATCCTTTCTTTTCCCTGGAAATCCCAATTGAGATCGAAATCTCGAAACATCTTAGGTCAGACCGGATATAAAAACAGAGTTATATCAGGCTACACGGCAAGACAGCTGACAAACGATTCACAAACACCAAGACTGGATTTGTAATATAGGGCATATCCAGTGTAGTTAAAATGGTAGTCCAGAACGATGCGTAGCGAACCAATTATAGGTACCCTATTTTACGTTATTGTTGTTATACCGTAACTCACTTTCCAACAAGCATAATTCCCAACAAATACCAAAAAGTAAATCAGGAAGCACATGAGCGCCGCTGGTGTAGTGGTATCATGCAAGATTCCCATTCTTGCGACCCGGGTTCGATTCCCGGGCGGCGCACACACTTTTGAAAATTAAAAGTCTTCCTGCTCACCTCAGAAACATAAATGCAACAACAGTTAGAAACTGGTGAAATCGAATAGTGTTATACGATTCGCAAAACAGCACAAGCTACTCGTGTATCACAGATGACTGACAACGCAAGACACTTCAGAAATTAGAGGAGGTGCAAAAACGCGGCGTCAGGTTGCACAGCAACGGGGCAACAACCACGCACTTTTCGCCTGCGACTTCGGAAAACACACACCAGCAAACATTATGGACTGCAGCTACGAAACTATTTCAAAACCATAAACATGACAGCTAGACATCTTACAGCTGATTTGGCCTCTTTGTTTAGACTTAAGGATCTGTACTAAAAAGGATGCTCTGTCGACTGACCTAGATTTTTTCCCCAACGAACTGAAGACGCAGAATTTGACAGGAACTTCACATGGACCTCGTAACTTATATCCTAAGCGTCGGACGCATTTAAATTGAATCATTAAAAAAACTTGATTTTTGTAGATCGTATTATAGTTGCGTGAATCAGATCGAAGTGATTGTAGTTCTTGTTAGACCTAGCCACAAAATCAAAAATGAAACACTTTGAAGACCGGGAACTATGCCAGTTTAGACTCGGTTTTGAAAACCAGCTGTGGTGCAGGGGCGAAGATTGCAAATTCAGAACGTGCGGGAGCTGCCAGTCGTGCGTCTGTGTAAATAAACTGCACGACACCACGCAATGGCTGGAGAAAGCCGGCGGCGCGTTAAAGTTGAAGTTCCTCATGGGCGTACTCATCAGGTGCAAAAGCGTGGACATCCTCGAAAGCACTCTAAAGATTATACAGGTGGCGCTTGGGAAAGACTTCACCTACGCCAGATCCCGGCAAAAACCAAAAGCGCCGGACGATTTGACCACGTGGAGCCACAGTGGCACGATTGACAGGAAATGGCTCGGAACGACAGTTTTGGAAACCTGGGACTGGTTCAGCGGCAGCAAGTACTGGGTGAAAGCGAATTACATTATAGGACTTCTATCTTTGTGCGAGACCGGACTTCTTCAAGCTCTCTCAAATCTTACCCGGGTTCTCATTGAGAGAGAGAAACAGGCGTCCCTTCTGCCCGATTCTGGTAGGTGGTAACGTTTTCAAACGTCAGAGGCGTATTGCCTTTAGAAGATAACCGAGTAATGTGGCGGTTAGACTGGTAAAACATGTTTCATTGATTTTCTTGTTCATGTTACCTTTTATATCAGGACTCCCAAACCCTTTCACCACAAGATCTCCTCAGTATAAATATTTGATAATGACATTAATGACAACATTACAAATGAATATTGCTTTGGTCACTTAAGATATGGAAATATAAATATAATATCCATCATGGCAAAATCCTTTTTTTTTTTCATTTTGCCGTCTTACTATTGGGAGTCCTTGACAGTTTGGCGAGCCCTGACTCATTAGTTCCTTTTCCTGTTCTTCCACGTTTGAGTCGCGGGTGACCATGAGCTGGACGCCTCCTCCATCCCAGAATCCCGCTACTCCTTCTGCGCGGAGGATCGACCCGAGCTCGAGCTGCTTCTGCGCACCAGAACCGCGTCTATGGTGCTCGACCTGCCCGGTGACGCGCGCGATCCGCATTCTCCCGAGATCGTCCCGGCAACCCCGTCGAACTTGGTGCCCGGTAAAGAGCAATGCGACCGTATACGGCACCCCTCAAATATATATACCACTGGATTAATATCTATATTATGTAATCCGAACAATATAGGATGACTGATAAGGGCCCTGCCCCCTCACAGCCAGGAGGTCCTGGGTTCGGATCCCGTTCGGCCAGGGCCTCTCTGTGTGGAGTTTGCATGTTTTCCCTGTGTTTGTGTGGGTTTCGTCCAGGTACTCCAGTTTCCTCCCACAGTCCAAAGACATGCAGGTTAGGCTGATTGGAGAGTCTAAATTGCCCATAGGTATGAGTGTGTGAGTGAATGGTGTGCAGAGGTGTGTATATGTGGCATTTTAGCGTATAAAAAATAATAAGTATATTGATGTATTTATAACTATATACCAACAAATAAGTTGCATGTTTTATATAGTTTGGACACACCTAAATATTGCCCAGAGGTTACCTGGTTTTCCTCCTGCGGTTGCATGGCTGTGCTGTGTCTGCCCGGCAGGCCCGGGTCTCCCCCAGGACGCACGCTACGGCAGGTTCCAGACGCCGGAGAGCGGAGCTGAGGGCACGGAGAGCAGCACGGGGGCGGGTGGGCCCGAAACGCCGCCCCCCGAAGACCCGGCGCTGACCGTGGTCCCGGGAACGTCCAGGTCCCTGTCTGGGGTCCGTCGACACCGCGACTTCATCCGGGGCCTCCCCGTCCACCTGGCCAAAAGGATTCTGGGTAATGGAGTCAACTAGTTGTAGTAGCGGTGGCACAAAGTGGCACAAAGGTTTATCTGTCACAAAACACCAGCACTAACTGCACTCAGAAATGAAGGTATGAATTGTGCCTAAAAAGGTATAAATACTTTATCGCTACCCCATAGGTGCATAAAACTGTACCACAGCCAGCAATATTTGTCCCTTTTTTGCATGGAAGAAGTGCTAATTTGTACCCAAAGAGAACATTACTGTACTTTCAGGGTACATTTGCGAAAATAAGATCCTCGAAAAACAAAAATGCGCCTCCCCCCGTCCCTTTATTTCTGCGAGTGTGCAGAAATGAGTTTAACTTGCATTTGGGGGCACACGTTGTTATTTGACTGTGCAGTTAGGAGCGGTTGTTTTTATTTGCACGTGCCCGGTCTCCAGCGAGCCCTCGTACTCCTCGCGATCCCCCGGCGTCGCGTGATGCCTTCCGCCGCGGCGTAGGAAAGCGCCGCGCCCCGCCGGCGGCTCCCTCTGTTGGCACCGCATGCGCCCATTGACGGGACTGCGAATCGTCCCTGTTGGCGGATCACGCCCCTTGTGAGATGACGGCTTTGTAAACCCCACGACTTTACTGCCGAGGAACGAGCTAATTACGCTCCCCCTCTCTCCTCCTGACACCGTGCTGAGTATCTGCCGTTCTTCTGGGAGCGTCGGATACGCACACAAAGCACCCTAGCAACACGAGAACCCCCCCTTCCTTCCTCCTTCCCATCAACAGCCTACAGCAGAGGCCCACTGGGCCCACTGGGAGCTGCTATCTCTCTGCTGGAACAGGGCTCCCCAGGCAGTGAGGAGCTCAGCTAATGCAATAAGAGATTATAGCCTCAATCTCGTCTGACTCAGCCTAGACCCGTGGTGTGAAAACCATTGTTTTGGGTTTTTTTTATTTTTTAGTTTGTTTCTTTTACTGCGGCCATTAAAAAACAGACAGACAGACGAACAGTCAGACAATAGACACACAGAGCCAGGCCCAGAGTCCTCAGCTGACTCGTAACGACCAAAAGCGTCCAAAATGGCTACTGCTCCGCCTTCACTGACAGGCCAAATAAAATAGTTTCTGATACACAAATAAAATATAAAAAATGTGCTATTTGGGTGCGTGATAACGATAAGAACGGATAATGTGATTTTTGATGTTGGGGTTATGACACATAGATTAGCTGGAACGAAGAAAGCCTAAGCAGTCTGCTGTAGAAAATGCTTAATTTCCTTCCAACAGTTTTAAGAGGTCAGACATCTAATATAATAAATATAAATACAGATAGCATTTCTGACTGTGATCACCCTCAACATAATCGGTTTTGAATTTGCTCTACTGCAGGGGTCGACAACCCTGGTCCTGGAGAGCCGTAGGGTGTGCTTGCTGGCTTTCGTTGTTGCTTGGCATTAATTGATCAATGAAAGCCGTTGATTACACAGTTAACTCACCTCACCTGGTTTCTTGGGTCTGAGTCGCTTGCTTATTTTAAGGTGGAGACGAAAGCCAGCACACCCTGCGGCTCTCCAGGACCAGGGTTGCCGACCCCTGCTCTACTGCAATGAATCTGCCAGAGTGGATCATTCGTTAAGTTGCATAAATCCACCAACGCTGCACACAGCTTATTTGTGCTTTTTGCATAATTGTCAGACTGATGTCATTTTCATAACGGTCCACACGGGGCGTGTATCAGTGTTTTTGCTATTCGGCAACAATCATGTCAGTATGGGTGTCTCGGTGGCGCAGCCTGTAGAGCACTGACCGCATGCTCATTGCGAGCCGCGACGTCGGCGGTTCGAATCCGACCGTCCGACATTTGTCGCATGTCTTCCCCTCTCTCTCGCTCCCATTCTTCCTGTCTCTCTATACTGTATACTGTCCAATAAAGCTGAAAAAGGCCTAAAAAATATCTTAAAAAACAAAAACAATCATGTCAGTACTTGGCCAGAGCTGTGGTCTGAACCGCGGTGAGATTCGGGCGGACCCGGCGGCTGGTGTCAGGGGGTTCTGTGCTGTGGATTTCCAGGCCTTTTGGACCGGACCGCGCTCCTGAGCTGCCACCACGTGTCCCAGCACTGGAGGTTCCTCACGGAGGAGGTGCAGGAGGAGATCGAGACCAAACGCGTGGTGGAGAACCAGGCCATGATCATGCAGGTACAGCTACCGGTAACAGCGGCAGTAACACACCAATACGCCTGCTTACGGACATGTGCAGGACATGTTACCATCCTGTGGCGGTGCGGTGGGTAAGACTGCTGCCTCACAGCAAGGAGGTCCTGGGTTCGAATCCCCGTCTCTGTGTGGAGTTTGCATGTTCTCCCCGTGTCTGCATGGGTTTGCTCCGGGTACTCCGGTTTCCTCCCACAGTCCAAAGACATGCAGGTTAAGCTGATTGGAGAGTCTAAATTGCCCGTAGGTATGAGTGTGTGAGTGAATGGTGTGTGTGCCCTGCGATGGACTGGCAACCTGTCCAGGGTGTATTCCTGCCTTTCGCCCGATGTATGCTGGGATAGGCTCCAGCCCCCCTGTGACCCTGTTCAGGATAAGAGGGTTAGGATAATGAATGAATGAATGAATGTTACCATACATGCATCAAATGTTACCATCTCAACCTGTAGGCCAGCGGTGGATGGGCATCCCCCTATAGCCGGGTTCCTCCCGAGATTTCTTCCCATCGAGGAGTTTTTTTTCTCACCACTGTTTGAGGGTTTTTTTCTCCCTATAAAGGAGTCGTTTAACTCATGTGCTATTTGGGGACTCAGGGCAGATATTTCACCTTTTTTTTCTTCCCTTCTGTTACTCTGTAAAACGACATTGGGACAGTTTTCAGTGAAAAGCGCTCTACAAATAAAACTGAATTTAAAAAATAGTGCTGCAGTGGGTGCCTGCATCTCTCTGTTTGTCTCGGTCGTTATATGTGCATCAGAAACGTTGAAAATACCAGTACAGTGGGAAAAGGAAACGTTTGATGTTTTCCCACAAATACGGAATCTTTTTTTCCCATTTAATCTTAGTTTGAGGGGAGCTGTTGTTTCCTGTCAGCACCACTCGGTGGGAATATCTCCTGCAGGTGCAGGATTCAGATGAAAAGATGAGGCTGTTAATGAGCACGGGCGGCATGCAGACCTGCAGAAATGTGTACAAAGCCGACGGTCTTCAAAGCAGAAAACAAACGCTCACGTCTCACACTGTGAACGTGCAAGCAAGCGCTCAGATACGGTGTGCCAGTTTCTCCGTTTTCAGTGCAGTGAAGAGATTTCTTCCAAGACTGAAAACTGAACGTCTCCTAATCGTACTGTGTGTGGGTAACACTCATTAGATGGCTTAACCATCGCCTCACAGTGAAATATTCAGCCTAAATTGAACTCTGACAGAGTGCTTTTAACTCCAGTCGAGTAAACATGACCCATACACATGACTAGTATTAATTCAGTGAGAGTTGACTTAACACAGATAATTGATGGTGCATGAGAAAAAAATGCATGTTCATTGATGATGGTGCTTATATAAACTGCATTGTGTGGATGGAGTTTGTGACACACCAGTGCTGTGAAGTGCTGTGATTGACAGATGGGCTTTTTTCGGTAACGTGCGTCCCCGTCCCTCCTCAGGGCAGCTCCACGGCGTACACCAGCTCCGTGTTCAGCAGAATCCGGGAGGTGCTCGTCCCCTCAGCTGAAAACCAGGAGGAGGCCATTCCTGAAGCCGGACAGGTAACGTATCTCACAGTCAAGCCCATGATTGACAAGTCAGTAATGCACATGGGGCACGGGATCTCAAGCTTAGATCCTGGAGGGTTTGCTGGCTTATGATGTGTTCAAACACTTATGTGCTTAATTTAAGTCTTAGTTGACTGGACACCTCATTTCCAAGGCCTAAAATGGCTGCTGTTAAAAAAAAAAAAAAAAAAAAAAACTCCATCCAGGACTGGAGCTTGAGACCCCAGGTGTAGTCCTGCTGCACCCAAATCTCAAATCAGACCGTGTCTCACCTCTGGGCTCTCTCTCGAACCCCGACCCGTCAGGACAGGGGCTTTGAGTCTGCCTACTCTGGCTGCACGACGAAAACCGTGGAGATGGAGGAGAAGAACATGTTCTGTGGAGCGTACAACATCCTGGTGCTGTCCAACAGGTGAGCGCTGAGCTGCGCCACATTTCGTAAAGCGGGATTACTGAGTCAGCCTGGTAACTGCGCAACGTAAAACCTGGAACAGCTCATTCTACTTCAGTCCATGCTCCACATTTACGCTGGGTCCGGGTTTTACTCGGTGCAGTTATCTGGCTAACTCTGTAATCCTACTTTGTGGAACAGGCCCCTGGTTTCAAGTTGACATGTTGTCATAGATCCAACACCAATGGTGCCTCCTGGCTGTACACAGAGTGTACGCATGCTGCCGACCTCAGCTGCATTCGCATTTTGAAATTCAACTGCCTGTAGACGTTAATAAGTCTGTGTATCAACATCCAGCAATACAAGTCTATTTAATGGGTGTCTATGCTAAAATGACCGTTATACCTTTCTGCGTATTTCGAGAAGACAATCCTGCATCAGATTGTGTAGACCTGGGTTCTTGTGCAGGCGTAGCTTGAAAAAACACCTGAGAAGCAGCACCAGAAAATGAAAACAAAATGGCGTCCCAGAAAATAAAAAACAAAATGGCATCCCAGAAAATAGAAACAAAATGGCTGACCGAGCTGTGGTTGGCAGAGAGGACTGGTCCAGGGTGGTGCACTACAGCGGGGGGCAGCTGGTGGCGGTGGGCTCCAAGGACCGTCTGGTGCGTCTGCTGGACGTGCGGGCGATGAGGCAGCGGACACTGGCGATGCAGGGCCACGCCGGGAGCGTCCGGGCCGTGTACCTCTGCGAGGACCGGGGCCTGGTCATCAGCACCGGCTATGACCTCACCATCAGGTGACCACTCCCACTTCCTGTCTGAGCCTGGCACTTCCTGTCAGAGTATATACCTATAAACCTAAAAACCAGAGGTGTCTGAAGCGCTGCAGTGGGCTACTGGTTTTCGTTGTGTTCGAACACTAGTCATTCATTTTAGTCATTGATTGGTTAGTGAGTCCACACACCTTGTTCTCGAGGCCTTAATTGGCAGCTGATTGAAAGGAAACCAGAAATACCAGCAGACACTGCGGCCCTCCAGGACTGGAGTTTGACACCCCTGCTATATACTGTCTATGGTTTGTATTTGCCACAAAGTCAGCGTAAGATAGACCTTCAATATCCTGTCTGAACATTCGGTGGGACCATCAGGGAATATGGACATTGACATATTTGAAAGATTATTCTTAGGTGCAGGTAGGATCTTTCAAAAAGAAAACAACAGCCTTAATATAATGACAGTAATCTCTTTACTCCAGATGTAGGGCCAGGTATAATATTTGCTGCTTCCTTTAAATATTACGCGGATATGTAATACTTATTTCGGTGTTTTAATATAACGATCTCAGTGAATGAATTATCATAGCGATGAGTCCTGTCTTCACTTTTGAGCGGATTGGGACCTTGCCATCTTTCAGCCTCTGGTTCTTTCTGTCTCCAAGGTGCTGGGACTTGGGGACTGGAGCCTGCGTAATGCTGTTCAGGGGCCATTTTGGCACCATAAACTGCCTGGATCTGCATGGTAACACGCTGGTGTCAGGGGCCAAGGACTGCAGGGTTAAAGGTGAGGGCCACAGAGGCTTTTCAGAGAAAAGACGGAAGGAATACCCTCTGTCAGATCATTATATGTGACAGTTTTAAATTATATATGCTTTTTCCCTGAAATTAGGAGATAACAGTGCAACAAAACCTTACAATCAGTTTTTTTTCTGAGAGAACCACCATGAAATACCACTGTTATGTATTTTCCTACCCTTTTCAAATACCACCCATTTTAAATTGGGAAAGTAACTAATGACTTGCAGAAGTTGCATCTTTCTACATTTCACTGTTTTCAATTTGCCTCAGTTTCCCTCCTCGCCTGGGGATTTGTATGGGGTGATCTGTCTCCCCCTAGTGGCAATTAATGCACTTACAGCCTGCCTGAGAGCAGATACAGTGATTGAAGGGATTTTGTTCCAACTTCTGCTCTTAGTTGTTTCATTAGTTCAACTAATTCAGCTGACATTTATAAGCACCGGCTATAGTTGCAAATCTGCAAATCTATCCTAAAGATTTCACTGTGCTCATGTACAGAAGTGACTAGTTTATAGATCTTTCAGAAAACCAAAAGGAAGGTAATTGTGGTTGGAACAAAAACCAGCATGCAGATCAGCTCTCCAGTCGCGCACCCCTGATTGGATGGAAGGGGCTCAAAAGTTTACAGACTCACTTAACTTGTGGCGTGGTTCATGCAGGGCTCTACATTGCTCCCATTTTAGGGAAAAAAAAAACTGGAAAAATAATTTAGGAGCACTGTCACGGTGTAGCCGCGCTGCCATGGAATGTGGGAGGGAGGAAACGTGGGAATCAGGAAGTGCACACAATTTACATCACGCAGAGAGACAGACAGTGTGGAACCTGTGTGTCTGTCTCTCACAGTGTGGAACCTGCGTGTCTGTCTCTCACAGTGTGGAACCTGCGTGTCTGTCTCTCACAGTGTGGAACCTGCGTGTCTGTCTCTCACAGTGTGGAACCTGCGGACGGGGCGGAACATCCAGAGGCTGCGGTTCAGGCACGACAGCCCGGTGCAGTGTGTGAGGGTGGGGCGGGGCCTGGTGCTCAGCAGCTGTGACCGAGGCGTGCTGAAGCTCTGGGACCTGGACACCGGGGGGCTCCTCAAGGTGGGGGCCCAACTGCCCAACTGCCCTACGTACCCCCGTCCCCTGTGGGGGCCCAACTGCCCTACGTACCCCCGTCCCCTGTGGGGGCCCAACTGCCCTACGTACCCCCGTCCCCTGTGGGGGCCCAACTGCCCTACTTACCCCCGTCCCCTGTGGGGGCCCAACTGCCCTACTTCCCCCCGTCCCCTGTGGGGGCCCAACTGCCCTACTTACCCCCGTCCCCTGTGGGGGCCCAACTGCCCTACTTACCCCCGTCGCCTGTGGGGGCCCAACTGCCCTACGTACCCCCGTCCCCTGTGGGGGCCCAACTGCCCTACTTACCCCCGTCGCCTGTGGGGGCCCAACTGCCCTACGTACCCCCGTCCCCTGTGGGGGCCCAACTGCCCTACTTACCCCCGTCCCCTGTGGGGGCCCAACTGCCCTACTTACCCCCTTCCCCTGTGGGGGCCCAACTGCCCTACTTACCCCCTTCCCCTGTGGGGGCCCAACTGCCCAACTGCCCTACGTACCCCCGTTCCCTGTGGGGGCCCAACTGCCCTACGTACCCCCGTTCCCTGTGGGGGCCGAACTGCCCTACTTACCCCCGTCCCCTGTGGGGGCCAAACTGCCAATCTGCCCTACTGATCCTCTCCTCCGCCCCTCTCCCCTGTCAGCTCATACCCAGCCAGCAGGGCTCGGTGAAGTGCCTGCACCTGGACCAGTGGCACCTCCTCTCGGGCGGAGCGGACGGCTTCGTCTCTGCCTGGAGCACCAGCAGGGAGCACAGCCAGAGCCTCATGACCTACCGCCACCCCAGGTGAGGGCCGGGGGCCAGGGGCCAGGGGCCGGGGGCCGGGCAGGGGGGTCGCTGAGGTCTGGAGGCTCATTACATTACATTACATTACATTACATTATTGGCATTTGCCGGACGCTTTTATCCAAAGCGACTTACCGTTGATTAGATTAAGCGGGAGACAATCCTCCCCTGGACCAATGCAGGGTTAAGGGCCTTGTTCAAGGGCCCAACGGCTGGGCGGATCTTATTGTGGCTACACAGGGAATCGAACCACCGACCGGGTCCCAGTCATGTACCTTAACCACTACGCTACAGGCCGCCCACATACACTCATGCAGTGAGCAGAGCCAAGGTCCTTTGTAGCTCATATACATCATTAGCTCAGGACGTAAGGGCAGTCGTCTGGGAGGCATAGGGTTGCCGGTTCAATCCCCCACCCTGGGTTTGTTGAAGTGTCCTTGAGTAAGATACCTAACCCCAAATTGTTCTCAATGAGCTGATTGATGCCTTGCATGGCAGCCTATTGCTGTTGGTTTGTGAGTTTGTGAATGGGTGAACAAGAGGCCTTAACACATTGACAAAGAATTTTGAAGGAAACATTCTGAAAGCCCTACTATTCAAAAGGCTGAGGCGCTGGAGCTGAAGGTTGGGTCTCTCCATGGTTGTGAGGGTTGGGTCTCTCCATGGAGGTGAGGGTTTGGGTTCTCCATGGGGCTAAGTGTTGGGTCTCTCCATGGGGCTGAGGGTTGGGTCTCTCCATGGGGCTGAGGGTTGGGTCTCTCCATGGGGCTGAGGGTTGGGTCTCTTCATGGTTGTGAGGGTTGGGTCACTCCATGGTGCTGAAGGAGAGGGTGTCGTCCTGCAGGGAGGTGCTGACACTGATGTTCCTCTTCCTGCGGGTCATCACCGGCTGTGCGGACGGAAAGATCCGGGTCTTCGACTTCCTGACGGGCAACTGCCTGAGGATCTTCATCTCCAACAGCCAGGGGAGCCCTGTGCTCTCCCTGCACATACACGAAAACAAGTACCTCTGACCCCTGACCTCTGACCTCTTATACACTACAACAACTACCTATAACCTCTTATACACCACCACAAGTACCTCTGACCCCTGACCTCTTATGCACTACAACAAGTACCTCTAACCTCTCATATACCACCACAAGTACCTCTGACCTCTAACCTCTGACCTCTTATACACTACAACAAGCACCTCTAACCTCTTATGCACCACCACAAGTACCTCTGACCTCTAACCTCTGACCTCTTATACACCGCCAGTTCCTCTGACCTCTTATACACCACAACTGGTAATTGGATCAGATTCAAATACTTTTCTGTACTCGATTGATCTTGCCTGGTGTAACTGAGCCAACCAAGAGGACCGGAAGGCGGTCTTCGCTGTTTTTGAGAGTGTGTCATTGGTTCCAGTACACCAGACAAGCTCCGTGAAGGGTAGAAAAGAGAAAAGAAAATGTGTATTTGACCCAGGGCTGGTGCTCTGTGTCCCCAGCATCGTGATAAACACCAGGGCCAGTGTGCTCATCTTCCAGTTTGGGGAGGAGGGCAGCGAGCTCTCGGAGTCCGTGGAGGGTGAGAGTGCTGAGGAGGAGGACTCCCCCAGGAATCACCCCCGCTCCCCCGTCCCGGCCCGGAGCAGGGAGCGGAGAGGCTCCTCCGGGGCGAAGCAGGCTGAGAAGGACTCGCTTTCCCATCATGCCCCTGGCCTGTCCACTCCCAGCATGCAGCGGGAAAAGAGTATGTCGCATCCTCGCAAACCCATTCACTCTGAGCATTGAGCGGTGTGTTGAGATTAACTTTACAGTGTCAAGATTAACCAATGAGCCTTTTGGGTTTAAGCTTACTTACTGTTGAAATAAAACTCATTCCGTTGAGATTATACGAGATATAGTGCGTTTAGATTAACAGCACTGTGTTGACATTAACCTCGGTGTGTTAAAGCTAGAGTCAATATGTTGAGATTAACCTCACTCTGTTGAGATTAACTTCACTTTGTTTAGGTTATCTTCAGTGTGTTGAGATTAGTCTCAGTGTCTTGAGACTAACCTCACTGTGTGTGTTGAGCCTGTTGAATTTAGCCGTACTTACTGTTGAAATAAAACTCACTCTGCTGAGATTAACTTCACTGTGTTGAAATGAACCTCACTCTGGTGAGGTTAACATCACTGTTGAGTTTAAACTCACTCTGTTGAGATTAACTTCACTGTGTTGACTCAGCGTTGACTTGTGAGCCAATCGCTTTTCCCAGGCGCTCAGCAGAGGCCTCTCAGACCAGCCACGGACTCGGTGCTCCAGAGACACCACCCCAGCCTGGCCTACAGCGGCCTGCACTCAGACCCAAACGCAAAGCCCCCCACGGCCCTCTGTCCCAGGACAGCGACCGGCAGGGCCAGCCAGAGGCCCAAAACCACCAGCTGCATCCCAGGTGAGACTCCTGCAGATTCCTGTCTCTCCTGCAGGGGGTGCTACCAGAGCTTGGGGCATATTTCATTTCACAAAACATGACCGAGTATTACCGAGTTAGCTGGATAACTGCGCTGCACATAGAACCTGGAACAGCTCTTTTTATGTTACTTCAGTCCATGTTCCTGGTTCCAGGTTTTACTCGGTGCAGTTATCCAGCTAACTCTGCAATCCTGCTTCATGAAACAGGGCCCAGGTTCTAAGGCACCCCTTGGTCAGTCTCAGATCTTTAACACATTAGAAATCAAGTGTAAAACAGACAACCACAGATTTAGCCTGTATTGGAGTATAAACAGTGCATTGTGTGTCTGTCTCCTCCCACAGTGAGAAGGCCTGTTGTCCCGGTGAAGTGGGGGTGGGCCCGAAATGAAGAGGCCAAAAAGCAGGGGCCCTCCAATAAACACGCCCCCTCGGAGGCCGACGTATCCCAGCAGCCCCGGCGGTGCGGCCGATCCGGCTGCCTCGTTCACCCTGACGTGGGCGCGTGTGAGGCCTGGGGTCCCCCCCCTTCCCCCCTCCGCACGCAACCGGGGGCCAAAGCGTCGTTGCCGGGGGCGACGAGCCCCGCCACGCCCACCGCCGCAAGCCCCGCCTCCCGTCAGATCCGCCCGTTCACCGCCTCCCCCAGCCTGGGGCGCCTCCATCCCCACGCGGGACGGGCCGTGGGCGGCTCGGAGACGGGGAGGCCGGGCGGCTCGTCCGGGTCGGGGTCCGGGAAGACGGTGTGTAAGGTGGGGGGGTACACCACCACGGCGGAGCGGGACATCGACCCGGACCGCTGCGTGCTCAGCAGCGCCCCCTGCGGGCGCGCGGGGGGGCGTCGCCACGTGGGCTTCCAGGCGACCTCTGACCCCGCCCCGGCCGCGACCTTCGACCCCTTCCGGAGGCGCTCGCCGTTCCGGCTGCTGACGGCCGGGCAGCAGGAGGAGCGCGAGAGGGAGGCGCAGCGGGAGCACGAGGAGGCGTGCGCCAGGGAACGCCGCAGAGAGGAGAGGCAGAGGAGGAGAGCCTGGCGCATGATGGCCAAGGGCCGGCTGCCTGGCGCCCT
>NC_083761.1:81587189-81607189 GCF_963514075.1 Conger conger | reverse complement strand
GGCCCTTGAGCGAGGCCCTTAACCTGGCATTCTTCCCCCGGGCGCTGCACTGTGGCTGCCCACCAAGCAACTGGGATGGGTCAAATTAAAAGGACAAATTACCCCGCCGGGGTTCAATAAAGTATATTTTCCTCTTCTGCCAGACTTATTTCAGGGTGAATAGTGAGGAGGGACCTGGAACTCAGCCTAGCATTCTGTATCCCCTGGGTCTGGCACAAGACGCACTAAAACTTAAAACTGTTTACTGGAACTACACACATTTATTCACGTAGGGAAGTGTAGCTTTAATGTAACGTGCAATCGCGGAAGCCACAATACGTTACATTAATGGCATTTGGCAGACGCTCTTATTCAGAGCGACGTACAGTTGAATGGACTAAGCAGGAGACAATCCTCCCCTGGAGCAATGCAGAGGATTGCAGAGCACACAATTGCTCAAGGGGGGATTGTCCCCTGTTTAGTCCAATCAACTGTAATTCACTGAGGATAAAAGCAAAAGCTAAATAAGAAATGTTTAATATACACACATTTATTCATGTTGGAAAATGTACACTCTGTCAGAGTCAATTTAACGTTGAGAATGTTGCTGGGTAATTGGTCCTTTTGGTTCTTGTCATCAGATAACCAAGAGTTGTTACATTCATAGTTTCAATGATGGTGGATAGTTTCTAGGATTTATAATACTTTGGTTTTTGGTAGAAAAATACCCTCAATAATTCATAATGTTTGATTCAACTGGTAACTCAACAGAACAGTTGCACAGTTTCTGGTTCATGTGTTAATTCATTTTTGAAATATTGTATTTGTTTGGTTTTTGCAAAAATAAAATAATAGCTAAACATAAATTTGAGAAGTTTTTGGAGCTTTACACACACACAAAGTTCACTCAAAGGAAACAATTGCAAACCTGTTTACTTGAATGGAATTGCAAGTAAACTGTTTATAAGTTTGAGCATTAAACAGCCTTTGAGGCATAGAAGAAAAAAAATCCTTACTCAATGCCTAACTTTATTTTGAATACCTTCACAGCTGAAAATTGAGAGTAAACAAGCTACTTTAAGCTGCTGCTGGTCAACCAGCTGTTCACTAGTCAGCTAGTCCACGAGTTAGGCCACCAATTTACCAACTTAACCAGCTTGTGACTGGCCACAGTAACACCAGCTATAACCCTGCTGAAAATTGCAGTTAAGACCAGCTGGTAATTTTCAACGGGGTTATTAAATGCGTGGTTATAAAAACTGCAGCCATTTCAAATGAAAAAAGAAGAGTAACGGCGTTCCAAAATTTTAGAATAACAACAGTAAGAGTTGGGTAACAATGTCGTAATGTATCCATTCTCCGCTGTTGAGCAACGGTTTCAGAAAACCATACGGTAATTTTTACATACGCCACCCTTCCCCTCGCAACAGAGGTTTCTCGAATTGTTTATTGCGGTGGTTTGCGTTACGCTCAACAGCTTTCTCCCAGAAGGACCCGGGAGATTAGCAACAAGGGCCTTGAGTGGGGTAATGTGATTAGTTTCTGTAATGGAGGGATGATCTTTTAAGAGGTTCGAGAGGCTGCCGTTGACTTCGCTTCGGCTCGCGGTCTTCTGTTTCGCGGCTGATAAAGACGGGAACCTCTCCGTTTTCCTGGCTGTGTGACTCTTCGCCCGGGGTTGACGCATCCGCGACGCAATCCAAGAAACTCCGCTTTCGGCTTGGGGGGATGTCGCCGGCTCTGTCTGTGCGCTTTTGTGTCTTGCGTCCTGTTGCGCGCCAGGACCTCTCGCGTTTAATGAGAGCTCGTTTTATTGCAACAATAACACACTCGATTACTCAAAGCAAAGGCATTTCTAAGTCTCCCAGCGACAGCGGGGGAATAAAACGGCCATTTTACGAGTGGGCATTGGCGTGCTTATCTAAAAAGAAAAGCACATTTCCACACCTCCAGGATTACAAGCATTCCTAAGTGATTCTTCGACAGACTGCTGTGTTTGGCTTGGCGGGAAGGCACGTCAATCAGACCGCGAGAGATCTGAGTCATTCTCCTGATTTTTTAGGAAAACATTGTTGTACCGGCAGCAGCCAGTTTGGTAAATTGAGCCCTCTGATCCTCAGGCCCGAGTTGATGGAGCGAGAGCTGGTGCCACACGTTTCCCATCCGATTGCTTCCTCGCTATCCGGTTTCTCCGGGATTGTGCGGTTTAATGGAAGCGCACGCCGGTAACCTCGCGCTCAAGTGAAGCGAGGTGCAATACGGTGTGTTGTTACTGCTCAGCGAGGAAGCCAGTTGCGGTCGGTGGTGGGACAGGAGAGTATGTGAGCATGTGTGAGTGAACACGTGTAGGTGCCTGTTTTGGGTCTACGGGCATGTGGCCTAGTTAGTGCATCTGCCTGACTGTGAGTGTGTTTGTGTGTGTGTGGGATTCCATGTCTTTTTGCTCATGCGTATGTCCGTGTGTGGGTGTGCATGTGCGTGTTTGTGTGTGGGTGTTTGTCTGCATGAGTATCCATGTTTACATTGGTACAGTAGTTGCATGTGTATCTGTGTGTGTGTGTGTATTGCACATTTATCTGTGTGTAAGTGTATTGTGTGTACCTGTGTGTGGGCGTGTGTTTTGTGTGTGCTTGTGTGCGTGTGTGTATTGTGTGTGCATGTATTGTACATTTATCTGTGTGTGTGTGTGTATTGTGTGTGTCTGTGTACGTGTATTGTGTGTGTGTGTGTGCGTGTGTATTGTGTGTGTCTATGTGTATGTGTATTGTGTGTGTGTGTGTGTGTCTGTGTACGTGTATTGTGTGTGTGTGTGTGCGTGTGTATTGTGTGTGTGTGTATTGTGTGTGTGTGTGTGTGTGTGTGTGTGTGTGTGTGTGTATTGTGTGTGTCTATGTGTACGTGTATTGTGTGTGTGTGTGTGTCTGTGTACGTGTATTGTGTGTGTGTGTGCGTGTGTGTATTGTGTGCGTGTGTATATGTGGAGACATGCTGAATGACGTCATACAGGGCGTACTGAACCAGGAGGGCTGGGGGCTGCCTGGCTGACCCCTCTCCTGGGGGCTGTGGAGTCAGCAGGGTGAGACCGCACCAGCCCAGCGAGACCCTCCAGCCCCACCACCTGCTCCGCTGCCCCGCTCCCCAGCGCCCCCGGGGGGCATCGTTAGACCGGAGGAGGGGGTGGTCATGTTGGGAGATCCAGGGAGGCGTAAGACTCCTGAGTCGAACAGCTGTGCAGTGGAGAAAGGCTTGGGGGGGAGCGCTGGAGAGGACACCCCTCAAAGAGGTCCTCCCTTTCAACGACCGCCTGCTACTAATTTGATTTAATCTGCAGAAAATTGGGGTTTTACGGGTTGTTTCTTTTCCCCTTTCTCCCCTGGGGCCACGGGGCTGTGTCTGAGGTGGGCCACAATGGCACCGCCTTTCCCCAATCCTGGGGCTCGCTCACCCGGAGCAAAGCCCCCTATTGTCTCCCCCCCGTCCCAGGTAACGGCCCGCAAACCCTGCTCCCCCCCCCCCCACCTCTCTCCCTGTGCGGGGTCACCAGCGCCGGGGCGTGAAATCCGAAGGTGAAGGTAAGAAAAGAGGAGCCTCCTCATGCAGGAACTTTCCGGAAACCTTCTGCTCGGGGGTGGGACAGCGGGGGCGTCGCTGTGCTCAGCCGAACTTAGGGGGGGGGGTCGGCTCGAGAAGGGCCCTTCCACAAAGAGAGAGAGGTTGGTCACTTCTCCCCGAAAAGAGGGGAGGCTTTCGGGGGTGAAGCAGGGGGCTAAGACAATGGGCGGGTTCGAGCAGGGCGGGGGTGACCTTTTCTCAGCTAGAGGACGACAGACATTTTGGGGGGGGGGGGGGGGGGGGTTCGTCTGTCGAGATAATCGAGTCTCCCCCCCCTCCCGTTTTAATGCAGTTTCGGACGGGATCCGGGGTGGTGGCAGATTTTGGCACCACTCCGAACACGGTTGTGCCAATCGGGGATGGGACCGGTGATTTATGCAGCGGGCACCCAGCCAATCGGAAACTCTGCCTGCGGCTACTCTTGACGCGCTTGCTATATCAAGTTAACAAGAGGTTTAAATGCAATTATAGCAATTATGCATCTTCAGTGACATAGCATAACCGTGGCCACACAGGCATGCATGCACACACACACACACACACACACACACACATACATACACACATGCACATACACACATACACACACACACAGAACCGCACACATACCTTTGCATGCACATGAATATACCCACACACATGCATGCACACACTCACACAAACTCGCACAGGCACACACACACACACACACACACACACACACATTGTATTAGAGACTATTAGGCCTAGATCACTTGCGGTTGGCAGCGTCTCTCTTTCACTTTCCCACCAGCCATGAAATCGGGGGTTGCCACATCTAATAAAAAGCGAATCAAAACAAACCGACGGCAGAAAGACTGACGCGGTGCGTAACGCAGCCGTCGCCCGCGAAAGAGTCGCACAAACGGCCCCCGCTTCCCTCCGGCTGCCGCCGCTGCACGAATGGGATTTTTCTGCGATGACGAATCACTCGAGCCCTTTCTCCCTGGGCAGCGGCGGAGAGCAGGAACCTGCCAAAACCAGAAACCCAAATAAATATACAGAACACGACCAATTAGAGAGCAGAAAGCCAGGCCTTTTACCAGCCCCAGAGCCAGAGCCCCTCTCAGCTGCAAACCCCCCACTAATCCACTCACCTAAAGGCCCTCTCTCTCTCCCTCTCCCTGTCTCTCTCTCCCTGTCTCTCCCTCTCTCTCTCTCTGTCTCTCTCTCCCTGTCTCTCTCTCTCTCCCTCTCTCTCTCTCTGTCTCTCTCTCCCTGTCTCTCTCTCCCTGTCTCTCTCTCTCTCTCTGTCTCTCTCCCTCTCCCTGTGTCCATCTCTCTCCCTCTCTCTCCCTCTCTCTCTCTCTCTCTCTCCCCCTCTCTCTCTGTCTCTCTCCCTCTCTCTCCCTCTCGCTCCCTGTCTCTCTCCCTCTCTCCCTCTCTCCCTGTCTCCCCCCCCTCTCTCTCTCTCTCTCTCTCTGGGTCTCTCTCTGTCTCTCTCCCTCTCTCTCCCTCTCTTTCTCTTTCTCTCTCTCAATTTTGAATTAAATTCAATGGTGCTTTATTGGCATGACAAAAATATTTGACATTTTAGTATTGCCAAAGCTTTTTCACAGTGTACAAAGTACAAACAACAACAACAAAAACACTAAAACCAACCTGTAACATTGTTGTGAACATTGTCTCTCTCTCTCTCTCTCTCTCTCTCTCTCTCTCTCTCCCTCTCTCTCTCTGCACACTGTAAGCCTCTAGCACTTGGAGCGGTTCTGCAGGCTATGCAATTCAAGCTGTGCATTGACTCGCAAGTCAGCAAATATAATATACAGCACTGTGCAAAAGTCTTAGGCACATAAAGCATACACAGACTCATGATTGAGAGGGATTTTATTGAACAGGTCGGACAGTCCAGGTACAAAACCGGCAAACAGGAGGAGTAGCCAAGACAAGGCAGAGTGAGGTGACTGAGTAGGCGAAGGTCGAAACCAGGAAGTCAGTTCGATGGGACGGGCAGGAGTGAGGAAGGAGCTTAGAGGAGAAGGAAGAGGGTCCATGGGCTGGGCGGAGGAGCAGGCAGGGTGTCAGGTACAGGAACAGGCAGGGTACTGGAACAGGCAAGGTATCAGGAACAGGCAGGGTACAGGAATGGGCAGGGTATCAGAAACAGGCAGGGTGTCAGGAACAGGCTGGGTATTAGGATCAGGCAGGGTGTCAGGAATGGGCAGGGTATCAGGAATGGAGAAGGTGTCGGGAACGGGGAAGCAGGACCTGAACATGAAGGCAAGGCACAAAGCAATCTGGCATAGGACAAAGAAACAGGCAGGCTTAAATATACTGGTTGGAGAACTTGCCGCAGTTCCTCTGAAGACTTTGGCTGTGTTGCTTGCTTCTGGCTCTCCCGGTAATCCTAGACAGCCTCAAGTTCATAACTAAAAGTGATTGCTTAATATGCTACTTAATTTAACAAAAAAAAAAAAAAAAAAATCTGGAAAATGAATGTTGGAAAATCTCAAATGTGCTCATTCCTACTGACACAGTAATGTAGAAAACAAAAAATATAAACATCAAAGAACCACACTTATATAAAAAAAAATCAAGTGTGCCTATACAGACTTTTGCACAGCACTATAACTAAATAAATACAGTATATTTGTGAATACAGAAACGTTGGTGGTACGGTGGGGAGCGATGGGGGGGGGTTTAGGAGCGACATGGAGGAAAGAGAGGGAGGTTTATTTAGGCCCGAAAAAAAAA
The DNA here is from genome assembly GCF_963514075.1 of Conger conger. Lineage (NCBI taxonomy): Eukaryota > Metazoa > Chordata > Actinopteri > Anguilliformes > Congridae > Conger > Conger conger. The sequence goes on along the minus strand of NC_083761.1, from coordinate 81,600,886 downwards.
AAAAGCCTAGAGTGTGTAGTAATGACTAGCAGCAGGCAGATGGGGATGATGATGTAATCGTTACCGGGGCCAACAGGCATACATACGGGCCCTCTGATTGGCAGAGCCCTGTGGGGACCTGTGTCTCTAGCTCCCAGGCCCACTGTGACCTCACTCCCCCGCCGATACGATCTCAGCCGCAGTCAGAGGATCGCGCAATATCTCTGGTAACCAGGTTAAACACCGCCGCAGACTCGCATCTGATTGGTGGAACAGCCGGGCCGCACAGATAAGGACAGCAGTGGGAGGTTGGGTGGGCCCCCCCCCCCCTCCGCACCCTCGCTGACAGACGGAGGCCGGTCCGTATCTCTGTTCAATATCAGAGGCTCGGAGAAAGTTCTTGATTGGGCCAAGAAAATAAATGAGTTCTGGGGATCCAGAACCGGATGGAGGCGGTCGTCGGGTTCCGGCTGACTGCACGTGTTCCTCCTCTCATGGGGCTGAATCCCTAAACCCCCCCCACACTCTCAGAAATAAAGGTACGAAAAGAGCCTAAAAATGTACAAATGCTTGTTTCTGGGGCGGTACGTGAAATTGTACCCCTTGCCAGCAATATATAATATCATTTGTAGCTTTTTTTGCTTGGAAAACCTACTCAGTTTTGGAACCCAAAGGGAACATTACTGTACAGGGGTACACTTGGGAAGTCTTGGTTCTTGAAGGACAGCAGTGTACCTCCAGTGTGACTTCATTTCTGAGAGTGAGGAGACGGTGTAGTCATGTCTCTCTTCCTCTCTCTATATATTTCTCTCACTATCTCTCTCTCTCTGTCTCTCTCTGTATCTCTCTCTCTGACTCTCTCTGTATCTCTCTCTCTGACTCTCTGTCTCTTTCTTTTCCTCTCTCTGTCTCTCTCTCTCTGACTCTGTCTCTCTCTCTGACTCTCTCTGTCTCTCTGACTCTCTGGCTCTCTCTGACTCTTTCTGACTCTCTGTCTCTTTCTTTTCCTCTCTGTCTCTCTCTCTGACTCTCTCTTTTCCTCTCTCCCTCTGTCTCTTTCTCTCTGTCTCTCTCTGTCTCTCTCTCTCCCCCTCTCACTTTCTTGCTCTATCAGTCTCCCCCTTTCTTTCTCCTGTATTCCTGCTCTTGCAAATAAAGTTTTTCTGTACTTTTTGTACCTTTACCTCTCTCTCTCTCTCTCTCTCTCTCTCTCTCTCTGTGAGTGTGTGTGTTACTGCAAGCTCGTATGGGTATGTGACTACAAGTGCATGTACTTATCTGTATGTGTGTATTCAAGACTATATGTGCAGAAGGGTGTGTTTATATTGTGTTTGTGAAGTGAGGGAGGCTTGCTACAGTGCTAGATACTATCTAGCTTTTAGGTAAACTCGGCATTAGGCTGGAAAAGGTGAGCTTTGCTGGGCTGAATGGCCTGTTCTCATCAGAATGTTATGGATGTTATGCTACGTATTAAATCAGTCATCTGTTTGTGCATGAATGAATAGATAAGTGCAAATAAATATAAAGAATGCAAACATACAAACGACAGAAACTAGATTCAGCCGGTCACGGTAAACCGAGGTCATTCACACGCCGTCCATGGCCCGTTGCGTGTAGTGATAGGACTCCTCCTCTAGGGGGCGCACTTGCCTCACCGCACCAATCCACCGGCAGCCTCAGCGCTTTGGGTAGTCCCAACGCCGCTTCTCCACTTCCCTCTGCTCTGTCTCAGCGTTTCCACGCGAACCTCTGTCTTTATCTCTCCACCGGCCGCACGCTGTACAGCCTGGCTCGGAAACGCGGGATTTATAGCTCATGGTTTTTATTCTATTTTTTAAATTTTTTTCTGAATTAGAAAAGAACATCCTCTCTCTTCTTCTACTCTTCTTCTTTCGTCAGGAGAGTCTCATCGAGTCCGTTACCCACGGTAACAAACACGCCCCCTTTTCTTCTTCCTGCTTTCCTAGTGCTCCTTAAAAAAACCAATAAAATAGATAAATCTCGATATAAATACTGTATATGGGCAATTCCACGGTCGTTACATTACAACTGCGGGGTATTTGAGTGGTAATACAGCTTGATAAGAGACTCACATATGCTTGTATAACCCTCAGGGGGAAATAATCCTCATCACTCTTTATTAGTAACTGTATTTACCACCCAAATATCCAGCAGTAACATCACTTACCGTGGACTTGCCCAGATGTTTGAGCAATTGTGTTTGTGAAGAGTCTATGATGTAGTTATGGAGATATAAATGCTTCATGCATGTATGGCGCATGGTCAGGGGTGTTTTATTCAAAGAACAGAGAGAGGGGGTGATCAAAAAATGGTCACAAGAGACGAAGAGGAAAGCAGGATGAAACAAGCAACCGATTAGTCTGCAGACGCCATTTCCAGACACTCCACAGAACAAAAAACTTGCCCCTACCTGCCCCCTACCTCCCCCCTACCTGCCCCCTACCTCCCCCCTACCTGCTCCCTACCTCCCCCCTACCTGCCCCCTACCTCCCCCCTACCTGCCCCCTACCTGCCCCCTCACTGCCCCCTACCTTCCCCCTACCTTCCCCCTACCTGCCCCCTAACTCCCCCCTACCTGCCCCCTACCTGCCCCCTACCTCCCCCCTACAGCAGTGCCCTCTTACTGAAATAATCTCCTGGTACAATCTGAGCTGATTTCTCAAGTTACACCTTTTACAAGTCACTTCGGTTCAAAGCTTTTTTTATGTGAATAAATGTGTTATTTAGCTGATGCTTTAATCCGAAGCGACTTACAGTTGATTAGACTGAGCAGGGGACAATCCCTCCATGAGAAAGTTGGGGTTATGGGCCTTGCTCAAGGGCCCCACAGCTATGTGGATCGTATTGTGGCTACACCAGGGTTTGAATCACAAACCTTTCGGGTCCCTGTCATGTACCTTAGCTACTAGGCTTCTATAGTATACAGTAACACTTGAAGAAACATTTTTTCTTGAAACAGTGGATCCTAATACTGGTTCTGGGGTGCCACGGGGGCTATTGGTTCTTGTTTTCAAAAATTCAGCTACCGATTCAGACCGAATAAACCTGTTGAGGTGCCTTCACTACGTAATCCGGTGATGTAATCCACCAGCTTAATCCGCTGTCAGCAGCCATGCCAGCCTGTACCGGCTAGCTGCTGAAGCTAAGCAGGTGTGGGCTCGCTTGGGAGAACTCCAAAACTCCCCGAAAAACTGTCTCTGTACATCTGGTCCCCTAATCGCTGCCTGCATCTGATTGGCCCTGGGTTAATGTGAGAACGACTGATTTCTGAAAGGTGCAGGGTTGAAACTGTTGCTGTTTGTGTGGACCATAAAGGCAATTAACATTCCTGTTCACACACACTCACACAATGTTTGTTTTTTTTTCTCCCCATTAGGCACGTTGAAATGAACACACACAATCTGAAATGGGACATTTCAAGTGTTACATACGTTTGTGCAAATGCCATCCCTCTACACTCTTGTCCTCTTGACCAACCCTTACTGCTGCTTAGACTACTACTCCCCATTGACCAATGAGAAGCCAGGACAGCCAGCCAGCTTCAGGGCCTCATTATCAGTGATGAGCCCAAACACAGCGTGGGGCAGGAGCAGGGCTAATGTGGGGCTTTATCAGGGCTCCACGTGGCCGTAATCCCACTTTAAACCACAATTAAGCACCAATAAGGGCCGGGGAGAGCCAGCCACAGATGTGCTCTCCTCCGTGCTGATAGGGCAGATTTGAACAGATGTGGGCTCTCCTCCGTGCTGATAGGGCAGATTTGAACAGATGTGGGCTCTCCTCCGTGCTGATAGGGCAGCCGGATCCGACGGCCGGGGAAGAGTTCTGCCCGATAAGAGCGTCATGGAGGGAGGCTTAGCTGTGTGTCTCACACACACACACACACACACACACACACACACACACAAAGAGAGCAGTCTTATCTGCGGCCTCTCTCTGCACGCATTCTCATGTCAGGCCCTGTAAAACGAGGCGGCAGCCCTGCACCCCCCGGGTTTATCTCAGGAGTACATTACGCTGCTCCGGCCTCATCTGGGAGAGTGAGCGTATTCACAGGACCCGGGCCCTCTGGCAGGCCGAGAGCGCGAGCGTTCACAGGACCCGGACCCTCTGGCGGGCACAGATACGGGTGTACTTGTCGCTAGCCCTTGTGAGCGGCCTGCTCCGTCGGTTCTGGGCTCGACATCAACACGGCCAGGCCCAGTGGAGCTTTGGCATCGCAGCCCGGGAGAGAAATAAACACATAAAATCGGCCGCAGAATTGGACGCAGGGAGACGACGGGCTTGAACTCAGTCCTGCAGGCCCGGTCTGTGGACACGTTGAACGCTGAGCTCATATTAAGACGTTGTTTTAACCCCCCTGACCCCTGCCCTGTGTGATTCCTCAGAGACAGACGGGACGGGGTGTTTTCGGGGGGGGGGGGGGGGTGAGGGGGGGGGGCAGGCGTCAGGTGTGGAGACCCGGCTGACGGGCGCCTGCGGTGACAAAGGGGGGGGGGCACATTTGCCACCCCTCCAGACTTTCAGCAGCAGTGCTTTTCCTGATTTTGACGAGCACAAGCTGTAAAAACACCCCGTTCCCCTCTCGGCCGTCCTGCCTGGGGGACAGCGGGGTCTCCCCCCCCCTCTCCCAACACTCCCAAACCTCCCAAACGCCCCCTCTCCTCACCCCCGCCTGGGTGTGTTTGCTCAGCTCTCCAGACACAGTAACACCTCGGGTCCCCTGCTCAGAGTGCGGGGCCTCTTGCTGTCGTTTGTCAGCGCCGGGTGTGTGGTTCAGCTGGGGGTGTGTGGTTCAGCTGGGGTGTGTGGTTCAGCTAGGGATGTGTGGTTCAGCTAGGGGTGTGTGGTGTGTGGTTCAGCTATGGGTGTGTTCAGCTACGGGTGTGTGGTTCAGCTAGGGGTGTGTGGTTCAGCTGGGGTGTGTGGTTCAGCTAGGGATGTGTGGTTCAGCTAGGGGTGTGTGGTGTGTGGTTCAGCTATGGGTGTGTTCAGCTACGGGTGTGTGGTTCAGCTAGGGGTGTGTGGTTCAGCTAGGGGTGTGTGGTTCAGGTACAGGTGTGTGGTTCAGCTAGGGCTGTGTGGTTCAGCTAGGGGTGTGTGGTTCAGCTAGGGGTGTGTGGTTCAGCTGGGGGTGTGTGGTTCAGCTATGGGTGTGTGGTTCAGCTATGGGTGTGTGGTTCAGCTAGGGGTGTGTGGTTCAGCTAGGGGTGTGTGGTTCAGCTGGGGGTGTGTGGTTCAGCTAGGGGTGTGTGGTTCAGCTGGGGGTGTGTGGTTCAGCTAGGGGTGTGTGGTTCAGCTGGGGGTGTGTGGTTCAGCTACGGGTGTGTGGTTCAGCTAGGGGTGTGTGGTTCAGGTACAGGTGTGTGGTTCAAGTACAGGTTTGTGGTTCAGCTAGGGGTGTGTGGTTCAAGTACAGGTGTGTGGTTCAGCTAGGGGTGTGTGGTTCAGGTACAGGTGTGTGGTTCAGCTAGGGGTGTGTGGTTTTATCCGAAGCTACAGGTGATTTGACGAAGAAGTGGACAGTCCCCCCCCGGAGCATTGTGGGGTTGTGCTCAAGGGCCCAACGGCTGAGCGGATCTTATCATGGCTACACTGGGGCTTTAACCACCAAACTTCCATGTCCCTGTGCCAGTCACCTGAATGTGCCTATTAGTGGGGCAAGATGAGAACAGGTGTGCAAGCCCTTCTCCCCATGGCGGTAAAGCCTCTCACCACAGATTCAGACCTGGCCAAAACGGTCCCCAATGTCACAGCTCACCTAGGATCATCGTTCGTAGGGAAAGAACGACATTAAGCATATGCTTTAAGCAAATGATGGCTGCAGCAATAGCCATACTGCAGAGAGTGAGAATGAGCAGAGAGAGAGAGAGAGAGGGAGAGAGAGAAGATAGAAAGACTTATTTTGGTAGCCATATATGCCTGTAAACTGTATATCCACATATGTTTATGTGTTCAATGGTGTGTGTTCAAGAGACACAGAGAGAGAAAGAGAGACAGAGAAAGAGAGAGGGAGAGAGACAGAGAGGCACAGAGAGAGGGAGAGAGAGACAGAGAAAGAGAGAGAGGGAGAGAGACGGAGAGAGAGAGAGACAGAGAGAGAGATATGTAACAGTCTGGGTCTGGGACTGTGAGGGCAGGCTGTCAGAGTGTTTACTCTGGGCTTTTTGGAGGGGGGGGGGGGGGGGGGGGGTGTCTGAGAGAGCCTCTGGCCTCCCGTGCTGATGAAAGACCCGTCCCGCGCTTCACTGACACCCACCCCGAGCCTCCCCCACCCCCCCCCCCCCAGAGAGAGAGGGAGCAACAGAGAGAGCTATAAGTGATAGAGAGAGGGAGAGATAGAGAGAGAGAGAGACAGAGAGCGTGAGAGGAGGGAAAATTCATCTTGGCAATCTCAGGACTCAAGACGGCTCTTAGCGATAAAAAAAAACAAAAAACTAAGAGAGTGAAACTCAATGCGGGACGCTAATGGCAAAAACACATCACCTCCACGACCGGAGCATAACGGGGGAGACGGTCTTAAACCCTGTATCAGTTTAGATATCTCCGGATTCCTAAGTAATCCCAAGTTTGGGGAAACAAGAAGTACAGATGGGTTCGGGGATTGGCAGTCGCCCACCTGAAGTAACCGCTGGACCTGATCAAAGATGCGCCGAGATATGAAAACCATATGGCCCATATACCATGACAGGAAAGAGAGGAAACTGACTGCTCCGCACTGAGCCAGAATGGCAGAATGTATCATTTTGACAGCTGAAATCCCCCCGTCCTTTCGGGGCAAAGATCCACCGGGTTTTTACTTCAGCGATATATTTTTTATTCCGTGCGGTTACGAGGCGATCCTGTTTTATGTCTCGGAACACTTGGCGGATCGCGAGATAGCCTCCCCCCCCCCCCCCCCCCCCGCCCCCGACTGCAGTCTTCCCAACAGGTGCCTCAGCGTTAGCTACCGTCTGAATGCTGTAGCACATGGTCTCTTGCGTCTCTCCGACATCTACACCGTTCGACATCTGAAATGTGAGCCTGTTCGCAGGGAACTTCACAGGATTCGGAGAGCTGAACTCTGATGAGGTCTCCCTGTCCATATTGTACCTTATCAATCATAAGCAAAGTAAAACAAAAGCAAGACAAGATCTATGATCAGCACTCATATTTCTGTGGGAGATGACCCGGAGATTAGGAGATCTGGCATTTCAGTTTAGGCACTTGAGTTAAGTTACTGGCTGGAAAAAATAAAAAAACTCCAGAGTGAATTACCCAGAATTCATAGCCATACACTATGGATAGTGCAAGGTACTGTGCCCAGTGCAAAACTCCAGCAGGGTGGTCTCCAGATATAAATATGTAGTAGCACAGTAGCGCAAAGTAATGAGGAGATTGATGCTACATCAACACCACAATGGCCAGAGCTGCAGTGAGCTTTCAGTCAGCCAATGAGAAGCCTTCAGTTTCAAAATATAAAGAACATATTGATTGGGTAAAATCTTGGGACAACACATAATAGCTCCTCCCACTTTTCCAGGCCGGTCAAGGCTCGTCGTCCATGGCAACTAGTGCTTCATCTCCCAATGAGAGACTGGGGTACAGACAGAGAGACCAGAGTACAGACAGAGAGACCAGGGGTACAGATGGAGAGGCCAGGAGTACAGACGGAGAGACCAGGGGCACAGATGGCGAGGCCAGGGGTACATACAGAGAGACCAGGGCACAGAGAGAGAGACCAGGGGTACAGACGGAGAGACCAGGGGCACAGACAGAGAGACCAGGGGCACAGATGGCGAGGCCAGGGGTACATACGGAGAGACCAGGGCACAGAGAGAGAGACCAGGGGTACAGACGGAGAGACCAGGGGCACAGACGGAGAGACCAGGGCACAGACGGAGAGACCAGGGGCACAGACAGAGAGACCAGGGCACAGACAGAGAGACCAGGGGCACAGACGGAGAGACCAGGGGCACAGACGGAGAGACCAGGGCACAGACGGAGAGACCAGGGGCACAGACAGAGAGACCAGGGCACAGACAGAGAGACCAGGGGCACAGACGGAGAGACCAGGGGCACAGACAGAGAGACCAGGGGCACAGACAGAGAGACCAGGGGCACAGACGGAGAGACCAGGGGCACAGACAGAGAGACCAGGGCACAGACAGAGAGACCAGGGGCACAGACGGAGAGACCAGGGCACAGACGGAGAGACCAGGGGCACAGACAGAGAGACCAGGGGCACAGACGGAGAGACCAGGGGCACAGACAGAGAGACCAGGGGCACAGACGGAGAGACCAGGGCACAGACGGAGAGACCAGGGGCACAGACAGAGAGACCAGGGCACAGACAGAGAGACCAGGGGCACAGACGGAGAGACCAGGGGCACAGACGGAGAGACCAGGGCACAGACGGAGAGACCAGGGGCACAGACAGAGAGACCAGGGCACAGACAGAGAGACCAGGGGCACAGACGGAGAGACCAGGGCACAGACAGAGAGACCAGGGGCACAGACGGAGAGACCAGGGCACAGACAGAGAGACCAGGGCACAGACGGAGAGACCAGGGGCACAGACAGAGAGACCAGGGGCACAGACGGAGAGACCAGGGCACAGACAGAGAGACCAGGGCACAGACAGAGAGACCAGGGGCACAGACGGAGAGACCAGGGCACAGACGGAGAGACCAGGGGCACAGACGGAGAGACCAGGGGCACAGACAGAGAGACCAGGGGCACAGACAGAGAGACCAGGGGCACAGACGGAGAGACCAGGGGCACAGACAGAGAGACCAGGGGCACAGACAGAGAGGCCAGGGCACAGACAGAGAGACCAGGGGCACAGACAGAGAGACCAGGGGCACAGACAGAGAGACCAGGGGCGCAGACAGAGAGACCAGGGGCACAGACAGAGAGACCAGGGGCGCAGACAGAGAGACCAGGGGCACAGACAGAGAGACCAGGGCACAGACAGAGAGACCAGGGGCACAGACGGAGAGACCAGGGCACAGACGGAGAGACCAGGGGCACAGACAGAGAGACCAGGGGCACAGACAGAGAGACCAGGGGCACAGACGGAGAGACCAGGGGCGCAGACGGAGAGACCAGGGGCGCAGACAGAGAGACCAGGGGTGCAGACAGAGAGACCAGGGGCACAGACAGAGAGACCAGGGGCACAGACAGAGAGACCAGGGGCACAGACAGAGAGACCAGGGGCACAGACAGAGAGGCCAGGGGTACAGACGGCGAGGCCCAGCCGGCACACACGCTGCGGCCCGTTAGCGCTGGGGCAGGATAGTGCGCTCCTCCATCTTTCCCTCTCTCCCGGCACAGTGACTCACCGCATTCTTACCCATTACCCTCCTCCCGGGGGCCAAGATCAGATCCTTAACTCTCCGTTCCCTCTCTTTTTTTCCCCCCTCACCCCTCTCTCCTCTCCCCTCTCTCCTCCTAACCAGGAGCAGCTGCTGCTGGGGGCTTTCTTCAGAGACGTTAAGGAGGCCACGGGGTCTCGCTCCTTCGTTCATCCATCTCTCCGTGTCTCGCCCCTGGGAGAGGGCACGGCCGGTTTGCGCCGGTACAGGTGCTGTGGGGAAGGGGGTAAGGGGGGAGAGGGCGGGCTGATTTAAGGACACCCTTCAGCGTGCGCTCACGGTGTGTCTGTGGTTAAACACGCCCCGCGTGCTCTGCAGTGTGTTACAGAGATCCTCCAGGGCCTCAGGCTCCCGTCTGGGGAATGTCGACTTTTATCCCATTTTTCAAATCCTTTCCGATGTAGAATGCCCGACTTATACATTTGCGTGCCTGTTACCATGCTTTCAAACATGCAGCGGTGCTCTCTCTCTCCCCGTCTCTTTCTCCCTCCATCTCTCTCTCTCTCTCTCTCCCTCTCTCTCACCCTCCCAGGTGCATGACTGGGACCTGGAAAGTTGGTGGTTCATGCCCTGGTGTAGCCACGATAAGATCCACACAGCTGTTGGGCCCTTGAGCGAGGCCCCCTAAACCCCACATTGCTCTGGGGGTGGGGGGGGTGGGGGGGGGGGTTGTCTGCTGCCCAGTCCAATCAACTGTCAGTCGCTTTGAATAAAAGCATCAGCCAAATAACTGTAAAGTAATTTTACGCCGGGCGGGAGGGCACCAGTGTGCTGTGGACCGCCGTGTTTGCTGGCCCCCTCGGGCTGAACGTGTCCATCATTCTTACTCCTCCGTTCTTCAACTTGTCACCGAGTCCACACATCTGTGGGAGTAACGTTCACAGCCTCCCATCAACCTCCCTGCTTATTCTTTGTATTGCTGTTTCACAGATGACATCACATTACATTACATTAATGGCATCTGGCAGACACTCTTATCCAGAGCGACGTACAGTTGATCAGACTAAGCAGGAGACAATACTCCCCTTGAGCAATGCAGGGTTAAGGGCCTTGCTCAAGGGCCCAACGGCTGTGCGGATCTTATTGTGGCTACACCGGGATTAGAACCACCGACCCTGCGGGTCCCAGTCATGTACCTTAACTGCTACGCTACAGGGTCATGTACCTTAACCACTACGCTACAAGGTCATGTACCTTAACCACTACACTACAGGGTCATGTACCTTAACCACTACACTACAGGGTCATGTACCTTAACCACTACGCTACAGGCCGCCCCTAAAGGATGCCCATGAAGGAGCAACACCGACAGACAAAATGGCGGCGTGGGTTTGACAAACGGAGTCAGACGGGGGGATGGACACATCTGCTGGTCTGGCTCCGGCGTCTGGGCGGGGGATTCTGACGGGTCTCTCTTCCTACGATCCTTCCAGCGATCAGCCGGGAACGCCAGGCCTCGTGTCTCCGCCAGACGGGACGGGACGGCGCGTTTCCCGTGGCTTTGTCGTGGGCGATCCCTGCGCTATTTTTGGGCTTGCAGGGGGGCGGGCGCCTACGCGTGTTTCCCATTAGCCTCACGCCTCTTTTCGGCTGCCGCACGACCCTCGGTGGGCGAGGCGGGGCCCTTTTTTTTTATCACCAATCAAAATGGCCCCTGCGCCCGCGATAAGGAAATGTAATTATCAGTATTAATCGGTTCATTTAAACCCCCCCGGTGATCACAGTGGAATAAGAAGGTTCCGAGGCTCTAATGCGCTCGGTTAATTAAACCGGGGGTGATGTCACAGAGGAAATCAGCCTACATACATGATTCGGGATAAATTAGCTTCCTTATCTTCAGATTATCTGGGCCAATTCTGTTGCTGAGGGTGAGGAGCAACATGGATGTGATGGGCCTATTATTTGATGCCATCTGCGTTTCGATTCTCAAGTTCATTTACTCTGAGCCCTGCTGAAAATGAAAAAAAGCTAGGTTTTGAAACAGCTGGTAGCTGGTTGACCGGTTCAACCAGCTCTATACTCAAGATGGTTTAACCAGCTCAAGCTATGTTTTGAAACAGCTGGTAGCTGGTATTTCAAGCTGGTCGTAGCTGGATTTCATACCAGGGAGTAATTCTAGACATGTAAACAATAGCACTCTACAAAAAAAAAGAAAAAGAAACCACTTTTCTTCCAGTAATTTCTGTGCAGAAGTAAAAAGCATATATTATTGTCATCAACGTTTGCGCTTATTTCATGAAAAGACAGAACATAATTTTGGGTTATGCTTTTAGGAACTCAGCTGAGTACATTTGAGGTAAATGCTGTTGTCCGAAAAAATTTGAAACCTTTCTGTCATGACATGAGTGAGTCAGTTAGTGACCATGGAAACTGTGGCTTGTGTTTTTCTCTTGGCTTGTGTGCTTGCGTCTTGCACATTAAGTAAATGAACACTTTGCAAAAAAAAACAATAAAGACACAACCCGCTCCACTCGTCCCCAAACATTATACATTATGATGGCTTTTAAGAAGCAAAAGCAAATGTAATTACGCTGCATTATGTCCTTTTATTTTCAAATGAATACCAAGTTATGCAAATGCACAAATTCAGAATTAATCACATTTTCACAATGCCTGGCTCCAAGGCTACGGAATATGTCCCTTTCCGGAGTCAAGCCGGAATTTTCTCCCTCCCCGTCTCACGGAACAACAGAGACAAACTTTCGGCACGGAGGACGCGACAACCCGGAGTGTTTTACAGCTCAGCGACACGTATCTACAGCTGGTTAACACTGATTGTTGAGCAGCCAGAAAAGTTAAGAAAATGAAACACCTTAAAAAAAAAAAAAAAAAAAAAACTGTTCGCAGGGTGGCGAGTTGTTGTTGACGCTGTTTACTAGCGCTTTGCTCTGTTGCGTCTTCTTATACGAGTGCAAATAACATTCCACCGAAACTTGGCTTGGATTGTGTCAATCCTCTGACAGCATGTCACTTCACACTTGAGATGTGACTTAATTTATCTGAATCTGTTGTTACATTACATTACATTCATGGCATGTGGCAGACACTCTTATCCAGAACGACGTACAGTTGATTAGACTAAGCAGGAGACAATCCTCCCCTGGAGCAATGCAGGGTTAAGGGCCTTGCTCAAGGGCTCAACGGCTGTGCAGATATTATTGTGGCTACACCGGGATTAGAACCACCGACCTTGCGTGTCCCAGTCCTTTACCTTAACCACTACGCTACAGGCCGTATCACGTGCCTTTGTTTGTTTCCTCAACGCTCACACGCTGTGGGAAGTCCCGGCTGTTGCAACTTTAAGGCCCATCCGCACCCAGAACAATAACGATAACTAAACAGGATCACTTTCACTGCAATTCTTTCCAGCTTCATCGACAATAGAACACTGTCAGCCAATGAAAAATCCGACTGAATTTAGAGGTCATCACATGACCACAAAATGGCAGATGGCAGATTTACTGAATGTTATTGTCCACATCAGTGTGGACGCTCACATCGTTATCGTCATAGTTCATCTTTATAGCTATAGTCTTTGGAGTGGATGGACATTACCACAGTGTCAACTGCATATTTACTCCGTGCTGTGCCAGAAAGTGCGCACAACACAGTTATAAACAGGTTTATACCGTCACGATTTATGTGATTATTATGCTATAAACATTTGTTCCAACAGTCAATGGTAATAGGATTTACATATTATATGCTGTAAGTCACCAAACATAATTGAACTGCATAACTTAAATCAAAAAATATATATTAGAAAGCGCAATTATGACTTCATGAGCAGAACCATAAACCAGTAGAAATCACTGCGGGGGGCACGGGAATTTTTCTATTATTATATTTCCAAACCATCACCCCAATTACAGGCTTGTTACACGCTTATTATGTGCTTATTACACGGCTTAGGCGGGAATTGTGAAATAAGTGGTTACCAAGGCAACACTGCAGCTTTGGAAAACCGTGGATCGGCGTAGAGCCTGCGTGGGGGTGGGCGGCGAGCAACTGAAACCTCCTCATCTGGAGTTTCCTCCCCGAAGGCCCCGCCCAGCAGCAAAGGGATCAATTAAGCTGTAACCGATAACTGCCGCGTGCACCGGGCCGGGTATCAGATGCATGCTGGGAAACACGGACCCCCCCCCCCTGTTTTCTGATTCTCAGCTTCCTGCTTCATTAGTCCCCCCCCCCCCCCCCCGGCAGCTGTTAGCAGATGTGGCGTATCAGAAAAAAAAAAGAGTAAAAAAAAAAAAAGAGTGGAAATCTGTTTCATTAAAGGAGTAATGAGTGACAGGGGGGAAGCCGGTGAAGCAGAGACAAAGTAGGGCTAACGGCCCCGAT
>NC_083761.1:81562189-81582189 GCF_963514075.1 Conger conger | reverse complement strand
GCCGGAGGATGTTAGGGCGTCGGTAGTTGAAAACACTTGGCACTCATTGCAGCCATTTTCATGTCCCGCCCAGTCCTGCCCAGCACAGTAAAACAGCCCCAGGCTGGAGTAATCACGGGCTCCATTTCAGTGTTTCAGCTGCTGAACACCGGGGAGAGAGAGAGGGGAGAGAGAGAGCCATCATACACAGCACTGTTACACAGGGGTGAGAGAGAGGGGAGAGAGAGAGCCATCATACACAGCACCATGACACAGGGGCGAGAGAGAGGGGAGAGAGAGAGCCATCATACACAGCACCGTTACACAGGGGTGAGAGAGAGGGGAGAGAGAGAGAAAGCCATCATACACAGCACTGTTACACAGGGGCGAGAGAGAGGGGAGAGAGAGAGTGAGCCATCATACACAGCACCGTTACACTGGGGCGAGAGAGAGGGGAGAGAGAGAGTGAGCCATCATACACAGCACCGTTACACTGGGGCGAGAGAGAGGGGAGAGAGAGAGAGCCATAATACACAGTACTGTTACACAGGGGCGAGAGAGAGGAGAGAGAGAGAGAGCCATCATACACAGCACTGTTACACAGGGGCGAGAGAGAGGGGAGAGAGAGAGAGCCATAATACACAGCACATCGTACACTGCCGGCCGTCTGTCTGTCAAACACACACACTGAGAGAGTGACTACCTCTGCTGTTGTACTGCTGAGAGAGAGTTGTCATCAATGCACACACACTGAGAGAGTGACACACACACATACGCACAGTGAGAAAGTGAATACCTTTTGTCTCGTGCGGACATGACGTATTTGTCATAGGCACACACACATACACACACGCTGAGACAGTGACTACCTCTTGTGTTTTACTGATGAGATAGATTTGTCATCCACACACACACACACACACACCCACACTGATTGACTGCCTCTTGTTTCACATGGACAGGACAGGTTTGTCAGAGTTGCACACACACACTGAGACAGAGACTACTTCTTGTTTTGTACTGATGAGACATATTTGTTATGCACACACAGAAAGCACACACACTAAGAGAGTGAGTACCTTTTGTGTTGTACTGATGAGATGAATTTGTCATCCACACCCACACACCCACACACACTAAAACACACACCACCCAACACACACACACACACACTGACACCCCCCCATGTATACACACACACACAGAGACCCCTCCCACATACACACACACACACACACACATAGACCACCCCCTACACACACACGCAGACAACCCCCCACATACACACACACACACACAAACCCCCCTCCCCCCCACACGAACATACACACATACCCCCCACACACACACACAGACCCCCCCCCCCACACACACACACAGACGCCCCCCACACACACACATATACACAGATGCCCCCCCCCTCACACACACACACACAGACCCCCCCACACACACACAAGCACACACAGGCAGCCCAATGCTAGGCCGCTCTTCTGCTCAGTTTAAAATGGCCGCCTCTCCCCTGTGAGCGCTGGCTACGCTGATGGCTCTCCCCGGCGCGTGATTCCGCCGCGCGTCTGCGTCACCGGCAGCCAAAACCGCCCGCGGGCCCCCGTCTTCAGCTGCATCCCTAACGCCTCCTGGATTCCCCTGACGACCTCTGCCCGGCAACCACCAGCTGCTATGAAGCATTATAAACATCCCACAACGGCGCCTGGATGTGTTTCTTTAACTCTCTTCCTCCTCCTCTTCACAGCTCTGGAACGGGGCCGCCACTTTCTGCGGTCAGATAATTATTTTTCTGTTTCCTTCAATTGGGCTCTCTTGAGGTTTTTTTTTCTCTCTTTTTTTTTGGTCCATTTAGCATACATGGTTTTGTCACAGCATGACAGTGAAAATGCGGTATAAGAAAAAATGTCATTTATTTGCCGTTTGCTTTTGCGGACGGGAAAAAAGAAGGATGTCTTGCAATGACAGGAAGATTTGTGATGCAGAGCCACTGAATTCGCAAACTGAATGCAGAAAAGTGGCTCCGCTTGTGAAAATTAATTACCTTTGACCAACATAAGCCTTTTGTTGAGCTTTAGTTTGTTGACAACCAACCACTGGTAAGTAAATTGCAGTGCATAACATTTTGTTAAAGTAGATGCTAAAATAACACCGATTACAGTTTTTAAAACAGTTTACATTGCACTTGCCTGTTAGAGCCTCATCTTTCAGACATGCCCAAACAGCGACTTTTCTCAGACACTTGCCACACTATTATGATGTTTTAATGTTATGCCAGAGATTATGAAAGGACCTTACAAGCCAGAACAACATGAAATCCGCCTGTGACGCCTGAATGCGTAGATTACACATGCTCACAGTCCTGTCAATTACGCCAATGTTTCCATGTTGAGCTCTCTGCTCTCTTAACTGATAGAGTTAATGAATCTTTTTTGCTATTCACATCCATATCGGGTGAACTGTCTCGGAATTATAGCCCCTTTTATACATAGTTCACCCATTTCATGGGTCACTGTCCAAATACTTATGGACTGCACTGTATTCCTCAGAAATGTGCATGGTGCACACATGTTTTAATTGATGTGTCAACTCTACATTGATTTGAGCTTGCTTTGCTTATTATCTCTTCTGACTGAGCGCGGCGGTCCGAAAACAAGCATTCATTTTAATGAATTGAGAACAGCTGTTCGGTGAACTGTTTCAGGTAATTGGATCCATGCCTGATTAAGTTTATCTGATACGGCTCACTCGATTGATAAAAACACACAAAGGCGTACACGCCTCCCAAAGCAAACGTCTTCTGCAGACCGCACACCGCCTTACTTCAGTCTCGGGAAAAAGGCAAAGGCAGCACAGTATCCAGTATTAGCTCATTCAAACCCTGGTGATGGTTAAATGGTAAATGGTTGGCATTTATATAGCGCCTTTGTCCAAAGCGCTGTACATTTAATGCGTCTCATTGACCCATTCGTACACACACACCGACGGCGATTGCCTGCCATGCAAGGCGCCGACCAGCTCGTCAGGAGCATTTGTGTCTTGCTCAGGGACACTTCAACACACCCAGGATGTCATCAAACATCTCAGGGCTGTGTGATCGTACACAGACTCACTCTCAGGGCTGTGTGATCGTACACACACACACTCTCAGGGCTGTGTGATCGTACACACACTCTCTCTCAGGGCTGTGTGATCGTACACACACTCTCTCTCAGGGCTGTGTGATCGTACACACACTCTCAGGGCTGTGTGATCGTACACACACTCTCTCTCAGGGCTGTGTGATCGTACACACACTCTCAGGGCTGTGTGATCGTACACACACACACTCTCAGGGCTGTGTGATCGTACACACACTCTCAGGGCTGTGTGATCGTACACACACTCTCAGGGCTGTGTGATCGTACACACACACACTCTCAGGGCTGTGTGATCGTACACACACTCACTCTCAGGGCTGTGTGATCGTACACACACTCTCTCTCAGGGCTGTGTGATCGTACACACACACACTCTCAGGGCTGTGTGATCGTACACACACTCTCTCTCAGGGCTGTGTGATCGTACACACACTCACTCTCAGGGCTGTGTGATCGTACACACACTCTCTCTCAGGGCTGTGTGATCGTACACACACACACTCTCAGGGCTGTGTGATCGTACACACACACACACTCTCAGGGCTGTGTGATCGTACACACACTCTCAGGGCTGTGTGATCGTACACACACACACTCTCAGGGCTGTGTGATCCACTGTTTGATCTGTTTGATCTGTTTGATCTGTTTGATCTGTTTGATCTGTTCGATCGCTCTTTACGCACTCTCAAATGAGGAGAAAAAAAATGAGGAAAAAAACCCCCAAAAACAGACATTCTTTTCCTTAAAAAAAATAACAGCAGCAGCAGCAGCAGCAATGACGTTTTTGGAAACCTCTCACTGAACATAAATCTCGCTGAACCTTTAAGCTGTGTAACCCGGGTGGGGGCGGTTGGGGAGGGGATAGGAGAATTCGGGAAGGGGGGGGGGGGGGGGGGGGGGACAACTGGCGGTGAGTGGGGCGAGCGGTCCCGACCCCCTCGTTAGTGCAGCGGGACGGTCAGAGGGGCATTAAATAAAGAAGCCCCCCCGGCGTGTATTCGGCAGAGCCTCAGATGTGGCTCCAGGGCCCTGCGGACACCGGATCGCCCCGCCGGGTTAATGCCCCGTGATATACGCCCGTCTCCCTGTCATCAGACCGTGTGCGGAGAGGGGAATGCGTGACCTCACTCAGCCGACATGTGCTTTTGAGATTGCGCAAAGATGAAAACACGCACGCTCACACACACACACACACACACGCACACACACACACACACTAACACTCACACACACACACACACACTCACACACACACACACACACACACTCACACACACACACACACACACACACACACACACACACGCAAGCACCTACGCATGCATACGTGCACGCAAGTGGACACACCCTCACACACACACAGGCACATGCATGCACACACGGGCAAGCATGAACACACACTCCCACAGGCACACACACACACACACACACACACACACACACATTTTATCTCTTCATCTCCTGGGTTTTAAAATATTTACTTGATAGCGGTCACTGTCATTGAAATCAATATGATTACGATACAGCCCACGGTTGAGTAAACAACACTATCTGCTAATGATGGCAATCCAGCCCTTTATTTAATTAAAAATAAATCAGTCCAGACAGGGACGGGTCGCTGAAAATCACTGTACCGTGCTCTCGCCTGGATATCAACATCTTCCATCTTCCCGGAGATGCCAGGCGGTGACAATCCGCGCATTGATTACCCCGGGATGGAATTTTGCGGGCACCTCCAAAAGCAGAAAAGTTTCCCCACGGCCTAGCATTCCATGTCTCCCAGCCCGCAAAATCAAATTTGCTAATAAAAGTGCGGCCGCCCCTCCATCGCTGGAACACTACCTCGAATGCTGCGGTTTCAGGCTTAATTAGCTCCTTTGTTTTTTTCTTTTTTTCTTTCTTTCCCTTTTTCTCTTTTTTTAAAGGACGATGTTTACTGTAAACGCAGCGGCCCCCTGCAAGCCTTGCGGTCCCCCCCGCCCAAACCGGCGCTGACCCGGCCCGCCTTGGCCCGGACCCTGGGAACAGTGCGGCACGGCGCCGTGTAATTAAGAGCTCGTTAACGGGGGGCTGGAGAATGAACCGTTAGCCGCGTCCGCGGAGCCCGCTGATTAGATTTACGGCCTTCCTCCTCCCGGTCCCCACACCCCCCCCACCCCATCCGGGCGGACCTCCGAAAAGAGCCGCGCCTCCACTGTGGCTGACAGCAGGGTGGGGCACACAGAGCGCGTCGCTCTTAAAGGGGGGACTGGGACCCATAAGGTCGGTGGTTCTAATCCCGGTGTAGCCACAATAAGATCCGCACAGCTGTTGGGCCCTTGAGCAAGGCCCTTAACCCTGCATTGCTCCAGGGAAGGATTGTCTCCTCCTTAGTCTAATCAACTGTACGTCACTCTGGATAAGAGCGTCTGCCAAATGCCATTAATGTAACGTAATGTCATGTATATATATATATATATATATATATATAGACAGCTCTCTCCATTGTTATTCATAGATTTAGCTCTCTGTACAATTTAATCTGTCTATATCTTGTAGCAATGTGTATAATTTATCTGTGAATATGTGAATATTTTGGACTGTCCATGTATTGACAGCTTATGGCATCTTTTTTTGTCTTTTGTGCACTTATATTTTTATATATATACTAAGTACATCTTGGAGGTAGCGGGAAGCACATTTCACCCCACATTGCACCTGTATGACGCAGGATGTGACAAATAAACTTTCATTTGATTTGATGGGCTGCAATCGTGTCTCCCGGGCACCCACCCCTCTCAGTCGTAAGCGGCTTGTCTTGCGCCGGGTGAAGTGTGTGTTTTTAATTTGCCCGTGTCTCTGTGTTCCCCCCCGCCTCCCCTTTCATTCCCCCGGTTCCTCCGGCGTGACTGGCGCTCAGTGGACCGGGAGCCACGAGGAGGAGCAGGGGCCACGGGGAGCAGGGGCCACGAGGAGGAGCAGGGGCCACGGGGAGCAGGGGCCACGAGGAGCAGGGGCCACGGGGAGGAGCAGGGGCCACGGGGAGCAGGGGCCACGAGGAGCAGGGGCCACGGGGAGGAGCAGGGGCCACGAGGAGGAGCAGGGGCCACGGGGAGGAGCAGGGGCCACGGGGAGGAGCAGGGGCCACGGGGAGCAGGGGCCACGGGGAGGAGCAGGGGCCACGAGGAGGAGCAGGGGCCATGGGGACACAAGTCTGGCCCCTCCCTCTGCCTTCACAGTGACCTCCAGCTGCCTGCGTATGCGCCTCCCCTGCACCTCCCCCACCTCCCTTTATAGCTCACCTCTGATCACGGGGTGACATGGCTCAGGCAGTAAGAGCAGTCGGCTGGCAGTCGGTTCGAACCCCAAATCTGTTTTGCACGAAGAAACAACCTGTCACTCATCAAAAACTTTGTCATCAAATTTCAAGTTGAAAAAAGATAATTTAGGGGGTTTTCTCTGCTTTTAAACATAGTGGTGGGTCATTTTTGGCCCTTAAGACAACATATTAGACAAATGTATAGTATGATAAATAAATTTCACAGCAATCACAATGTAATATACAGTATATCGCAGTTCAATTGTTATTATCTAAATTACTGATAAGCAATTTGGTAAGGTGCTATTTTGGTAATTTGGTAAATTTGGTAAAGTTGCAACGATTTGGATATTTGGGGATATACTGTGAAGTGTGAGCGGTTATCTGGCAGTCGGAGGGTTGCCGGTTCGATCCTCACCCCGGGCTGTGTCGAAGTGTCCCTGAGCAAGACACCTAACCCCCAAATGCTCCTGACGAGCTGGTCGGCGCCTTGCATGGCAGCATTGTGGGTGTGTGAGTGTGTGTATGAATGGGTGAATGAGAGGCATCAATTGTACAATGCTTTGGATAAAAGCACTAAATAAATACAGTCCATTTACCATTTAATCTCAATATATTTTTAATATCCCCATTCTGCAAAGGTCACCCCCTATGTATTTTGCCCTCTCTCAGCTACAGGAGGTTCTAGTTGGTGGCAACAGCTTTTGGAAATGCTATGTTTCAGATTATCTAAAGATTGCCTTTATTGCCTATTTTAATGGAAATTCCTCTTGCGGGTTTGGCGCGTACATGCAAGAGACGAGAAAAGCCAAAGACAATAAGCGGCACATACGAAAAAACCCGGCGTGATTAGGATGACAGCCCATCAGAAAATCATTACAGTCTGAAGGTCACCGCGACCTTTGGTCACGCCGCTTCAAAAGATCCCCGAGTTTTTCAAAGGACGGGATGTTTGGGTTTCGGCGGTCGGGAGGCAGAAACCGTTCAAAGTCGGAGACGCAGATCGGGGGGGGATCTGACGGGCCCGTGGAGGGATGTAATCCGCGGCGCGATACGGCAATTTTGGGAGCCGGGGGTTCTGGCACGCGCGCCCCCACCGTCTTCCTTCGGCGGGGACGGGGAGGGTAGAACGAGCCGAGCTATCGGAAACATCTTGTGAGAGCTAAGCCGTCCCACATGTCGGAGAGACGGGCCGGGCCGGAGCCCAGGAACCCCTCCAGAGATGGGCCGGTCTGATACTCTGGCAGCCCGGGACTGGGACCGCTGGGCTGGATGTTTCACCAGCACCCCGGCTGCCTCACCCACCATTCTCTTTTTCCATATTCGCATTCTGCACTGTAGATTTGAGTCATTTTCCGTTTTTCATTTTCTTCTCCACAATATTCATGTATTCCCTCAATGTGACCTAGTTGGTTTGTTATGTGTTCTTGCATACTCACAAATACACACCCACACACACACACATGCAAACACACACACACACAGGAATGCACCCGCACACACACACATCACAAACACATTGAAACATACATACACACACACATACATGCGCACACACACAGGAATGCACGCACACACACACACATCACAAACACATGCAAACATACATACACACGTGTGTGCACACATTGAAACATACATACACACACACATACATGCGCACACACATGCAAACATACATACACACACACACACACACACGCAAACGCACATAGGATCACACACGCGCGAATGCAGGCACACACACAGACCCTTACTGAAACAGCCTTTTGTAAAATATACTGATAATGATATTTCTCTGTCTCAGCTATGAAGAAAAACCAGGCTCTATATCAGCCCTACCACTAGGGGTCGACTGATCCCAGGAAACAGAGTCCAGCTGTAACACATAAACTGGGGGATTAGCAGTCCAAAAACCTGTAGTCTGCTGCATCAAACTGAACTCCTTTCTAGCTCTCTGTCACCATATACCCAACAACTGTTCCTGACCTTACCGTGATGTTAATACTGAGCCAGTCCGGTGAATATTTTCATTAGCGAGCTGCTTTTGCTGTTGTTTTCTGTGGGGAAAAATAAATCAAACAATCTAAAGACTAATAGGAGGAAGCAAATGGAAGGAATAAAGCAATTTAATGCAAAGAGCAAATAACATGGAGGCCATTTATTTTTTTAAAATATGGTAATTTGATTGCAGTTGTCTCAGTGGAACTTGTTATGCAGAAAATAAAAGAAAAAAACCCATTAAGGATGAAAAATGAGCTGCAATGTATTTTACCCCGGAAAAAACGTGACATGGACTTTGAACGCTGTGGTTTTGAAAACGGTTCCCACAGGTCGCCCCGTCCTACCTGTCGACAGGTGTGATCGCCCCTCGCTCACACGGCCTGATTCTCACCTCCCAGAAACAACGCGGGGCCTGCCCCACCGTGGAGAGACGCCCTGCTTATAGATCTGCCTGTTGGCAAACAGTATTCACTACACACACCGCCACTCCTCAGCGTCTGCCATGTTAGCCAGGGAGCCCCATGCTAAACGCCGTGGAGTTTATTTGGTAAGCTACATCAAAATCCTCCCGCCTCAGTAACAGGGTCACAGCGTTATTCCTCCATAATGGAGTCCCTGCTTATATAACGGCGGCACTCGATATTTGCCCCGGTTTTTATGTTTATTTGGGCACTCGGCACCCGGTACAGTAAAGAGGCGGGGGGTGGGGCGGGGCGGGGGGTCGGGGGGGCTTTGAGAAACAGAAATAGCACTGTTACGAGTTCCAAGGGGAACAGATGGGCGGGCCGGACAGCCTCTTTGATCAGACGCGAAATTTACGGGCGTCCGTATGTCGTGCTCCCTCCCGTGTTGTTCACACGCGGTGGGAAAGAGCGCGGGGGGTGGGGGGGGGTGGGGGGGGGCGTGGAGACGGATCTGACACACGGGGGCCTCGTCTGGGCCCGTAAACAGAGCCTCAGCGGTCGGACGCTAACGAGGAAGTGATGTAGTGCCCGCACGTCTCTCGATCGCTCCCCGGCTTCTCCAGCCTGACGCTACACTACATTTACATTTCAAGCGTTTAGCGGAGCCCCTCGCCCGGGACGACTTTCCTTTTTAACGCGCGATCCGTTTACGCCGCCCTGTATTCGCAGAAGGTGTTCGCACCATGCGCCTCGCTCGACCGTACGACGACCGCATCCCTCCTGCACTGCAAAAACAAAATGACACAAAATAAGCCAGCCTCATATTTAGACTTATTTTAAATCTTATTTTTATTGCTTTTTTGCTAAATGGGACAAAAAAACTGCAAATGGAGCGAGAAAGCTTGACTCATTGCACGATTTGCCAATGGGGTGAAAACGTTGTCACTTGTCAAGAAAATAGTAACGTAAAACAAGCTAATACTTTTGACTTCAGAGAAAGAAAATCTTATGCCTTATTACAAGACTATTTCCCGAACCATAACACACTCCTGTCACCAGTGAGTCAGAGGTCTCTTCCCAATCACTCCTTTTCTCCTCCTTTTCCTTTTCCCACTCCAAGCCTCACCCATGGGAGGAAGCGAGGAAAACGAGTGACGATGGGGATATCGAGTAAACGGGAATTCGGCGACTGGGGTGCCCATGGTCCTTCAAGCGTCGGTTGGAAGCCGTGTCTCTCGTGGAGGATGGGAAGAGACAGACCCACATGTCAATCTTTTATACGTCACGCTTTCCGAATAAAATACTTCCGCAAAGGAATGCGCTCACGTTTCCTTGCTCGGATGAAAGTTTGGGAGTTCTCAACTTCTACTTCTCTCTCCGAGGAGGAACACTTAATGTGGTGGAATGTCCTAAAAGATGGCGGACCTGGATGGCTTGGCGGATCCCAGCCCCCCGTCCCGCCCCTCCCTGGCTTTGGGGCTGTGCTGCCAGCCGTGTGAGAGCCCCCCGCCGCAGGACCGTTGAATAGCTCTCGATATCTGATTGAAAAGTCAGGTTTTTGGAAGGAGGGTTGAGGGAGAGCAGAAGCAGGGCAGATATTGTTCCGGGCCGATGGGTCTGTGTGTTTTGGCAGGGGCCAGGGGGCCGTGTGGTGGGGTTTCGGCTCGGCAGGGAGCGGTGGATTGTGTTCGTGTGGTTTTCCGTTTTTCGCCGCGGTGGCGCGGGACTCCCCTGCACAGGGGGGCGGAGGCGTACAGTGCGCCAATCGCCACGGTTACAGAACAGTGCCTGTAGTTACAGAACAGTGCCTGTAGTTACAGAACAGTGGCCATGGTTACAGAACAGTGCCCGTAGTTACAGAACAGTCGCTGTGGTTACAGAACAGTGGCTGTGGTTACAGAACAGTGCCCGTAGTTACAGAACAGTGGCCATGGTTACAGAACAGTCGCTGTGGTTACAGAACAGTGGCCATGGTTACAGAACAGTGCCCGTAGTTACAGAACAGTGGCCATGGTTACAGAACAGTGGCTGTGGTTACAGAACAGTGGCCGCGGTTACAGTGGCCGTGGTTACAGAACAGTGGCCGCCATTACAGTGGCCATGGTTACAGAACGGTGCCCGTAGTTTCAGAACAGTGGCCATGGTTACAGAACAGTGGCTGTGGTTACAGAACAGTGGCCTTGGTTACAGAACAGAGGCCGTGGTTACAGAACAGTGGCCGTGGTTACAGAACAGTGGCCTTGGTTACAGAACAGTGGCCGTGGTTACAGAACAGTGGCCGTGGTTACAGAACAGTGGCCGTGGTTACAGAACAGTGGCTGCGGTCTGTGGCGAGGTTTGGGGTCAATTCAGGATATTTACCCCTGATCAGGGATGAGGTCTTTATCCTGTAAGTTCAGCCAATGTAAATTAATTTCATGCATTAAACCATAATTATATCGTTACAATATGGGACAATAGCTGTATGTTTGCCAAATTTAACCATAACTGTATTGTTACAAGATGAGCCAGTAATAGTATAGGGTGGCCTGTAGCATAGTGGTTAAGGTAAATGCCTGGGACCCGCAAGGTTAGCGGTTCGATCCCCGGTGTGGCCACAATAATCCGCACAGCCGTTGGGCCCTTGAGCAAGGCCCTTAACCCTGCATTGCTCCAGGGGAGGAGTGTCCCCTGCTTGGCCTAATCAATTGTATGTCGCTCTGGATAAGAGCGTCTGCCAAATGCCAATAATGTAATCTATGTAATGTAACCATTTGGTTACTATATCCATTACTGTATATGGTTACTTTAAGGGTCCTTACCTGCATGGTTACTGCATGTGGCTGTCACCATATGGTTACCACATGGGACAATAAACACACCAAAACCTTCTGTGGGAAAATACCTCTACGCTACATCAAAAAATGGATGGAAAAAAGACAGAAATACAGATAACTTCCATGGCAACAACCGAAACAGATAAACAAGGGCAGGAAGCAGATAAAAGCGCTGGGGGATTTTTGACAAGGTGCGTTTGTTTTTACGAGCTCTTACACGGTGACAAAAAAACCCAAAAAAACAAGCAACAAACAAAGATCAGGGTGGAAAACGAAACCCCAGGAGGAGAGGGAAACAAAGACAGGTAATTTAGATTTCCTGCGACAGTTGGGATTGAAGCCAGAGTGGGGGATGCAGGAGGAGAGGAAGAGGGGGATGCAGGAGGAGAGGAAGAGGGGATGCAGGAGGAGAGGAAGAGGGGGATGCAGACAGACGAGTGAGATCGCTTCTCCGGCTGAACGGCCCGCGAACTACGCCTGTCAGGTTTTGTTTGTTTTCACTGGTTCGTTTTTTTGTCTAAGTGCGTTGCGTTTCTGTGCCTTTGTACCCTCTGTGCACACCGTAGTCACCCTGTCAGTTCATTCATTCATGGTCATTTGTCTCACCTGCGTTTTCACTTCCTGGTTGTTTCCCCACGCCTGATTGCTATTCCCTCTTGTTGTCTGTCTTATATAAACCCCTCTGTTTGTTCAGTTAGTCGCCGGATTGTAATGTGTTTCGACCTTACCTGATGACGCCAGGCTAACTGACGAGGAGAAAGAGCTTGCGAACAGTCCGTGGAGTGGGGCAGGTGCACATAAAATACTTTTGAAAGCCTTTCCTGGGCATCACAACCCATTTTACTTAATAATAATAATGTGTTATTTGTCTGACGCTTTTATCCAAAGCGACTTGCAGTTGATTAGACTAAGCAGAGGAGAATCTCCCCTGGAGCAATGTGGGGTTAAGGTTCTGGCTCAAGGGCCCAACGGCTGCGCTGATCTTATCGTGGCTACACCAGGGCTTGAGCCACCACCCTTCCTGGTCCCTGTCATGTACCTTAGCCACTAGGCTACAGGCTGCCCCAGTCATGTACCTTAGCCACTAGGCTACAGGCTGCCCCAGTCATGTACCTTAGCCACTAGGCTACAGGCTGTCCCAGTCATGTACCTTAGCCACTAGTCTACAGGCTGTCCCAGTCATGTACCTTAGCCACTAGTCAACAGGCTGCCCCAGTCATGTACCTTAGCCACTAGGCTACAGGCTGCCCCAGTCATGTACCTAAAGCCACTAGGCTACAGGCTGTCCCAGTCATGTACCATAGCTTCTAGGCTACAGGTCCCAGTCATGTACCTTAGCCACTAGGCTACAGGCTGTCCCAGTCATGTACCTTAGCCACAAGGCTACAGGCTGTCCCAGTCAAGTACCTTAGCCACTTGGCTACAGGCTGCAGGCTTTTCTTTTTTAGAGAGATATTCTTCCCTGTTTTCAATCACTCCATTCTTTCTCTTCTTTCCTCCCCTGTCTGCCAGCGGAGGGAAGGGGAAGGGGCGGGGGGCGGGGGAAAGAGAGAGCGCTCCTTCCTTTTCTTCATCAGAATCCCAGAGTTATAAGAAGATTTGGTGGCAAAGTGAGAAGTCGTCACTTTGAACTGCACTTATGAACGGCGTCGACACCATGGAGAAGCCGTAGTTAATATGCTGAAATGTGATTAGTGTCTGGCTCAGAAATGTCACCCGCTTATCTCCAACCGGCAGCCGACAAGGAAAATTTCAAGGGATCCATTTTTTGGCAGCACTTGAGAACCGGGGACGGACAGAGAGATGATGACGTCTCCAGTTCTACAGGCATCCGAGAGAGGGCTTTGTTCTGTTTTATCCCCAAGTTATCCATTATTTTATTGACAATACGCTGCGTTTGCACGACCCTGGGGTTGCCCGTGGTTACTATGGAAAATGAATAAGCCAACACAGATATCGCAATTCTGTTGTTTTGTTTTAGATTATTTTTTATTTTTTTGTCACTTTTTGAGATAACTCCTTTATATCTTTATTTTCCGGAAAGGCACCTATAAAAATAACAATCGAACGCAGTAGGCTGTATATCTCTGAAGACGCCAATACAAGGAATAGATGTATTACATTTTGGAAATATCGGCCGAGTTTCCGTTTACTTCAAGGTTAATTGGAGTTTTCCGGGATGAATGAAATTCTATTGCTCTAACATTTACTGCTCTTATCTGGAATGACACAGCTAACAGTCATTACACACAATCATTTTACAGGGCTGAATATCTACTGGAGCATTTCAGGTTCAATACCCCGCACAGCCACCCCACCTGGGAATCTACGTATAGCCTCAGAGCTGCATGGCTGGTTCCCGAAATTAATTCCCTTATTCATGCCACATCTTCTCTTTTGTGCGGCTTTAGCCCAGGAAGTGAGGACGACTGTCCGGTGGTCGAGGGGTTGCGGGTTCGATCCCGGCCCTGGGTGTGTTGAAGGGGCCCTGAGACACCTAACCCCCAATTGCCCCCTAAGATTGGTGCCACGCATGGCAGCCAGTCACCGTAGGTGTGTGAGTGTGTGTGTGTGTGTGTGTGCGTGCGTGAATGAGAGGTGCCAATTATAAAGTGCTTTGGATAAAAGTGTTATATAAATGCGGTCCATTTACCGTCACCACCATGTGAGATAAACGTACGTATCTTGGACAGAAATGCGTGGTCATCTACATGTACTTTGTGGTGAATTAGCTATTGTCAGGCTTTACTGTAGCTGTTCTCTGGCTTGCACTAGGGCCAGGGTCGGCAACCCTGGTCCTGGAGAGCCGCAGGGTGTGCTGGGGTCCTCGCTCCTGGTCCTGGAGAGCCGCAGGGTGTGCTGGGGTCCTCACTCCTGGTCCCGGAGAGCCGCAGGGTCTGCTGGGGTCCTCACTCCTGGTCCCGGAGAGCCGCAGGGTGTGCTGGGGTCCTCACTCCTGGTCCCGGAGAGCCGCAGGGTGTGCTGGGGTCCTCACTCCTGGTCCCGGAGAGCCGCAGGGTGTGCTGGGGTCCTCACTCCTGGTCCCGGAGAGCCGCAAGGTGTGCTGGGGTCCTCACTCCTGGTCCTGGAGAGCCGCAGGGTGTGCTGGGGTCCTCACTCCTGGTCCCGGAGAGCCGCAGGGTGTGCTGGGGTCCTCACTCCTGGTCCCGGAGAGCCGCAGGGTGTGCTGGGGTCCTCACTCCTGGTCCCGGAGAGCCGCAGGGTGTGCTGGGGTCCTCACTCCTGGTCCCGGAGAGCCGCAGGGTGTGCTGGGGTCCTCACTCCTGGTCCCGGAGAGCTGCAGGGTGTGCTGGGGTCCTCACTCCTGGTCCCGGAGAGCCGCAGGGTGTGCTGGGGTCCTCACTCCTGGTCCCGGAGAGCCGCAGGGTGTGCTGGGGTCCTCACTCCTGGTCCCGGAGAGCCGCAGGGCGTGCTGGGGTCCTCACTCCTGGTCCCGGAGAGCCGCAGGGCGTGCTGGGGTCCTCACTCCTGGTCCAGGAGAGCCGCAGGGTGTGCTGGGGTCCTCACTCCCGGTCCTGGAGAGCCGCAGGGCGTGCCGGGGTCCTCACTCCCGGTCCTGGAGAGCCGCAGGGTGTGCTGGGGTCCTCACTCCTGGTCCTGGAGAGCCGCAGGGTGTGCTGGGGTCCTCACTCCTGGTCCTGGAGAGCCGCAGGGCGTGCCGGGGTCCTCACTCCCGGTCCTGGAGAGCCGCAGGGTGTGCTGGGGTCCTCACTCCTGGTCCCGGAGAGCCGCAGGGCGTGCTGGCTTTCGCTGTTACTCAGCACTGAATCGATCAAACAAAGTTGTCGATTACACAATTAACTCGCCTCACCTGGTTTCTTGGGTCTGAATCGGTTGCTGGTATTAAGGCGAAAAAACAAGTACACTTTGCGAGAGCATTTCGTCGGATCCAATGCGCCAGACAAGCTCAACAAGGCATAGCAAAGTATCTGAATCCAATAACAATTATGTGTTTGACCCGGGTCTGTTTTCAGAATATTCCTCCTGCGTGTGCGCTCTGTCTAAACGTATCTCCCCGTCGAGCAGGCTTATCCAAGCGTAGCCCTGCCTTGGATATATTAATTTAACGCTATCATCCCCCCCCCCCCAACCCCTGTTCTCTGTCACTGTTCATCACGTTCGTGTTGTTCTCGGTTCGTTGACGTGTTGCGTAGTTTTTTTTTTTTTTTCGTTTTTTTTTTTTTTTTACCGTTAATGGAGCTTCTCGTTTCTCCGTGACAACCGCCGTCATTACCGGTGCTGCTCGAGTCAAAATCCAAAGCGAGCGAGCGAGCGATTGATTTATCGCCGGTGACATCACCTCCAGGAACGGAGCGCCGATGCTAATTAGCTTTCCCCCCCCCCTCTCCCGGGAGCTACCTGGGAACTCTGCCAGACGCCGCGATCTCGTCTCCAGGAAAGCACTCACGCGTTGCTCTCTCTCGCTCTCGCCCCCCCGCCGCCAGCATGAGGTAAGCGCTGGGTGAGTGTCCAGGCTACCGGGCCGAACGCGGCGGGTTTGACCCCAGGTTAAGGCCGCCCCGCAGCTGGGCGCTCACTCAGGGTTGCCTGTTGCCGGGTTTTCCGCCGGAATGCCTGCTTTTCAAATGATTTCAACCGAACTTTTCTGTGCTCCTTTTTCCCAAGCAGTGTAATGACCGGTCCCGGTAGGCTAATTGATTGAAAAAAAAATGTACCATTCCCTGCTGTGAAATCCAGCGATGCCAGCTTGAAAATTGAACTGGTCAAGCTGGTAAAAGCTGGTCATAAACTGGTCTAGATTCTAGCTGGTCTACGTTACATTACATTAATGGCATTTGTCAGACGCTCTTATCCAGAGTGACGTACAGCAAAGTGCAAAAGTACATACCCATAACCAGGGATAAGTGCGCTGAAAGACTCTAGAGGGAAATACAATTTCAACTGCTACCTGCACAACAAAGATAAGGACCAGGGCCCATTTGATCATCAGATATTTTTTTTATTTGCAACACTCAAATGTATGAATAAACTGCTTACCTAGCCAAACAAAACAAGCAAAGGTATCATCCTAATGACAGAAGTAAATAACACGGGTAAAGACAACAGTTATGGTTTACTGGGAGGTAGGGAGGGACGGGGAGAGGTGCAGCTTGAAGAGGTTGCTGGGAGGAGCTGCTGTAGCACGTTAGCTCTGTAGCCTGGACCCTTAAACTCCCAACACGCACTGCCACACTGGACACACGACATGCCTAAGGCATTAAACTGAAATAGCCAATTAATTCCTGGCATTATACACTCACCGAGCACTTTATTAGGTATTTATGAGACCTATTGGTCTTCTGCTGCTGTAGCCCATCCACTTAGTGGTTTACAGGGAGGTAGGGAGGGGCGGGGAGAGGTGCAGCTTGCAGAGGGGCGTCTTCAGTCCGCGCTGGAAGAAGGTGGATCTAGCTGGGTATGAGCCGGTCAACCAGCTGGGGCCTGTGCTGTTTCTTCAGCCCCCCCTCCACATCCACCATCGGTTCCCCACCTCATTAGCAATTAAGCTCCCAGCTGTGTAAGTTGTCCGGTTGCTCTGGATCCGGCACCCGCCCGCCCCGGCCGTATCAGCAGCCTGAGGCGCTGAGTCATATCTTTAACACGGTGGCCGTTTCTGTTTCATGACAGGGTGTGATGGTGTCGCAGCAGGCTGGAGGAATGAGCATGGGCCCAGTCTGACACTCTCCAGACGCCGGCGGCCATGTTGCGTGCCTGTGGAAGGCCGGGCCTGAGCCGGGTGGAACCGCACCAGGAGGACCAACGGCTGAGTTCACGACTTTCCAACTGCCGTGTGCGTTTGAACCCGCTTGCTTTTTATTTGTTTTATTTATTCAGTCCTCCCATTTTTGAAAGCTAGCTGGGGCTGGTTGGTTTAGCATCCCAACCAGAATGGAGGAGATAGAATGTGACAGAAGGACGGAGAGAAGGAGAGAGAGAGGAAAGGAGAGAGAAGGGGAAGGAGGGGGGGAGACAGAAGGAGGGAGAGAAGGAGAGAGAGCGGAAAGGAGAGGGAGGAGGAGGGATGCTGAGTTTGTTAATGCAGATGGCAAAACAACCAAAGACAAATGAAGAGGCAAACCCCCGTTCAACATGCATTTTACCTGCTTACAGTGATGGTACCAGTGACAGCAGTCTTTCAGAACCACTGCAGCCTGAAGCGTACCGTGCGGGGAACATGATCAGAGAACCTGCCAGCCCAGGCTTGCTAACTGGACACGTTGGGTGCGAGTAAACCATCTTCACAGGCAGCTTGTCCAGAATGATGGTTCATTCCGGACGAGCTGCCTGTGAAGACGGTTTACTTGTGAGGCGATATCAAGATGCTGTAGTGAAAACCGGGACACAATGTGAAAACATTTCGGAAATTCAATCAGAGTCATGTCTTCGTCTGCCCGAGACGGTGTGCGTGTTTGACGTGCGTTTTTTCCTCGCGCCGCTGACAGTGTTGGAGCAGGACACAGGGGGGCGGATGTATTGACTTGTTTATGAAATTACAGTAAATCCATCACCGGCAAACACTAGCTTTGATTTCTGAGCTTTGAAATGGATACAAAACTGGAAAACAGATCGTACGTGGCAGACAGAACTCACAAACAGACAGGATTGACCAGTATGCAGATATTCATGGCAGAGATTCTTAGTGGGGTTGGGCAAACAGGTGTTTAGCCAGCTAGAACAGACAGCAAAAAACGAAATAGCGCTCGTCATGTTAACACTGTATAATGTGGTTTGGTTATAAATACCTAATAAAGCGTTATTAACATCCAATAAAACGTTAATAACCAGTGTGTTACGACCGTGCGTGCCGGTGCAGGAGGTAACCTTGGTGCACAGCAGACGCCTTCAAACTGGGAACAGAAAACCCACTGTGGAAAGAGTGAGAGTGCAGCTTGTTTAGCAAATCGCCCTCAGAGGAATGGAATATTCTGGAAAATATAATGATACAAATATTTAATGGCAAAGGCTTTAAAAAAAAGCTAATTTCTCTACAATAAAAAAAGCAATGAATTCCATATTAGTCATTATAAAGCATGTATTATAGAGCTTTAATAATTATATTACTTCACTATTTTGGGTTTTCAACATTTTCTGACCCAAGGACCCCCACCCAGACTGAAAGACACCCGGGAGACCCTCATCATAACTAAAAAAGGCTCATATATATTTTTTAAAAGGTGTATGTTTTAAAATATTTTCCTAAAAAAAGTATAGAGTCATTGCATATGAAGGCTGGAAAGAGACCAAGGATCCCGGAGCTGAATACACCGGCTGTAAGGGATTCTACTTAGCACACAAATAACTTAATATCTCAGTAAATGAAAATAAATCAAGGGAGCTATTTAAAAAAATCCTGAATCCGAACTAAAACAGTTATAGACCTCAGCCTCTTACTGAACTGCGGGTGCGGAGCCCCTGGCAACCTATTTACAATGAACTTACCCAGAGTGCACTCCGGCGGAGTAACCGTGTATTACCTGGCGACCATCACCAACCCTGACGAACGCACTACCACCAGCCCACCAACTCCCCCCCCCCACCTCCCCAAAACCCCTCTGCCATTTACTCGCCCCCTGAACGTCATCGTTAAAGAGAGCACTCTTCGTTACGAACGCGTAACGGCTGCCTGAGTGCGTGGGCTCTGGCTGCGGGCCGTCAGGGAGCTGACGCAGACCATCCCTCACCGCGCCTGTCACTGTGTGTCGGGCTCCCATAAGTCACTCCACGGCAGGGTGCGGGAGAGGAGGGGAGAGGAGGGGTGTGGGAGAGGAGAGGAGAGGAGGGGTGTGGGTCTGGCAGGGTGCGGGAGAGGGGATCCCGCGTCAGGAGCTGGAGAGGAGGGGCCCGGCTCCTTGTGGAGTGGAGTATTAAGGAGTTTAAGTGTCTTGCTCAGGGACACTTCAACACACCCAGGGCGGGGGATCGAACCGGCAACCCTCCGACTGCCAGACGTCTGCTCTTACCGCCTGAGCCAACGTCACCCCCAGGCGGGTTAGGGGGCTCGTTATAGTCCCTGTAAGTTGACACGGCGGGCAGGCTGCACACTCTCCGGGACGCTGAGGGCCCGTTACCGCCGGTTACGGGCCGGGCCGCTGCGCCCCTTTGTGTTGGCTTGAGTTGTGGTGTCTGTCGCCATGGCGATTAGAGCAGCCCCATTGCGTCAGTCCCCCACCCCCGGCACCGCCGGTAACAGGAACAGAGGAGGGAAACGACGGGGACTCGTTATTGGGCTCTCCCAACCGAACCCCCCCCCGGCGCTGAGAAAAACTACGGTTTGGCTGCTGATGGGCCAATGAGGATGCAAGCTGATGGGCCAATGAGGACGCAAGCT
>NC_083761.1:81547189-81557189 GCF_963514075.1 Conger conger | reverse complement strand
GCCGAAGATGACATTACATTACATTACATTATTGGCATTTGGCAGACGCTCTTATCCAGAGCGACGTACAGTTGATTAGACTAAGCAGGAGACAATCCTCCCCTGGAGCAATGCAGGGTTAAGGGCCTTGCTCAAGGGCCCAACGGCTGTGCGGATCTTATTGTGGCTACACCGGGGATCGAACCACCGACCTTATGGGTCCCAGTCATTTACCTTAACCACTACACTACAGGCCGCCCCACAGATGACTCACGAGATGCGAGACGGGGGTTTAGATGAGCAGAAGAGTGGGGAAACCAGGGGGGCTGGATTCTGTCTCCACACCCCAATAATCCTGCCTGGGGATTTTGTTTTCAAGCAGATTTATTTATTTATTTTTTGTCCTACACCTACCCTGACATCTGAACTGTTCCGTTACTGATAACATGTTTTGTAATCACTGCACAGCAATGTAACGTGTTCACAGTTTATGCGCGATCACTTTTCTTTGGCTCGTCTCCGTTGGGGAACCCTTTTCAGTTCTTTATGGAACCTTCTGTGGTACAAGTGTGTGAAAAGTGAAAGCTGGAAGACCCAACAAAGAACGCTTGCGCTAGATCATACATGTAGAGCATGTGAGTCCAAGAAGGATGAAATGCACTCCTCTCGTGTCAGATGTAGTCTCTCAGACCAGCCCTGAGTGTTCGCTGTCTCTGGATCCCACACCACCATGGCGTGGGGCTCTCGGGCAGACTGACGTTTACTCGGTTGGGTTTGCTCTTCTCGTGCCCCAAAACGACGGGGCCAATTACAAAGTGTAGCTTACATTTCGCCTGGGGGGCGACTACAGATCTCACCACGTCAGCTCCTCTAGACGGTCTAATTACCACCGTGCCGACGTCAAATGAAAACAAATGAAGTGAGTCGCAGGCAGACGGCTAGACATAGGCAAGAGAGAGAGAAAGGGAGAGGAGGGAAAGACGGAGGGAAAGAGTGTTGCGCTTATAAGGGAAAACAAGGGGCAGCCTGTAGCCTAGTGGCTAAGGTGCTTGAATGGAACCTGAAAAGTTGGTGATTCAAGCCCCACTGTACACACAGCCGTTGGGCCCTTGAGCACGGCCCTTAACCCCGCATTGCTCCAGGGGGGATTGTCCCCTGCTTAGTCTAATCAACTGTAAGTTGCTTTGAATAACTGTACTATAATGTTAAATCAGCCCCAGCCATATGCACACTACCGGTGTTGTAACGGGCCTGTTAAAACGCCAATCAGCCAATCAAACGATCTTATATCTCCATGCTAGGGCGGCCTGTAGCGTAGTGGTTAAGGTACATGACTGGGACAGGCAAGGTCTGTGGTTCGATTACCGGTATAGCCACAATAAGATCCACACAGCCATTGGGTCCTTGAGCAAGGCCCTTGACCCTGCATTGCTCCAGGGGAGGATTGTCTCCTGCTTAGTCTAATCAACTGTATGCCGCTCTTGATAAGAACATCTGCCAAATGCCATTAATGTAATGTGATGTCTCCCGGTAACCGGCCGTGCTCCGTGTTTTCAGGATTTTATCCCTCTCCCTTGCCCTCTCCCCTCTCTCCATGAGTTACTCTCCTGTCCCGTCCTCCCAACACTCCAATATTTAATATGTGCCCCGTGACACGCCAAGGAAGTGGCCAGGAACTCTACCCCTCAGTAATGGGCCCTGGGAAGTAATATATGTGTCAGTAGGTCTGCCACTTTCCCCAAAATGAGTACAGTTAGGGGGTGAGAACATCACACCTTTATTAGAACAGGATACTAAGAATGACGTGCAATTCACATTAGTCTATGATGGGAATCACAAGTTCCTGTACCCTCGCCCAGTGTTGTGTATAACCTCTGTGTGCCCAGGATTAGAGAGCAGCATCTACAGCACTGGTCCTCACTCCTGGTCCGGGAGAGCCACAGGGTGTGCTGGGGTCCTCACTCCTGGTCCTGGAGAGCTGCAGGGTGTGTGTGTGTGTTTGTGTAGTGAGCAGAGACCACACAAGGCTGTATGACACACTGGCAGCCTGGCCTCAGACCAGGGGTGGCCTCTCTCTATCCCTCTATCTCTCTATCCCTCAGTTCTCTCGTTTCTCTCGTGAACTCTAATTCTATCACTTTCTGTCTCTTATTCCTTTTCTGTCTCTAATTCTCGCTCTTTCTCTCTGTTTCGTATTCTATCTCTGCCAATTGCTTACTCTGCCTTTTTTTCCACAGTTACATACTCTATCTCTCTGTCTCTCGCTCCCTCTGTCTTTAACTCTTTCTCCATCTGGCTACGTCAGTGATAAATGGGGTAATATGCGATATTGATGAAGAAGGAAATCTGCTATTGGTCTTACGAAGTGTGAGGAAGTGACAAGTGACGGATAAGTTGCCCTGATATCGTCTCAGCAAAATTATCGTTATAATTTTCTCTCTTTCTCTTCTTTCTCTCTCTAATTGTTTTGTCTCCCTCTCTGTCTGTCACTCCATCTCTTCGCTCTCTCTCTCACTCCATCTTCTCTCTCTCACTCCATCTCTCTCTCTCTCTCTCTCTCTTGCTCTCTCAAACACCCATTCGTATATGCCACGACACACAGGTACAGTATTGCCACGGCAATAATTTGCCTTAGATCAAAATCAGCAATAAGAATAATCTATCTTTCAAAGACCCGACAGACGGTCCAATGCATCACCCCCCCTCCTTCCTTCCTTCTCTCTGTATCTCTTTTCTCCTCTGTCTCTCTCCCTCTCCATCCCTCTCTCTATCTCTGAAACAGACGGGAGGAATGAGAGTGATGTCTCAGTAATAGACCTGGGCAGCAGGTGCGTCTGCTCGTGTGTATTCTGCCACGGCTCAGCGTATTCAGTTTCGCATCCGTCGAGCGATGATAACGGATTTATATCGATAGCCGCACATTTCTGGGCTGCAGACCGGCCTCCTTTGTGGACGTAAAAAATAATAATAAAGAAAACCCTGGAGGATTTAGCCCCGCGCCCCCGTGACGTCATGCCAAACCGTCGTGGAAAAACACACACGTTTACAGCCAGGTTTTTTAACGGCTTAACGGGTTCCCTCTCCTAGCGCTTCAACATTCCGAACACACAGAAACAGCCGCCCTCCAGACGGCCTGTCTTCCGCCCCCGCTGGGCCCGGGAATTCTCGCTCGGTTTCTTACGCGGGATGGTGGTTTGTTTTGGAGGCGTATGCGCACTGGAGTACACTGGGGAATGCTGGAGAATGCCGAGGAATGTTGGGGAATGCTGGGGAAGGTTGAGGAACACTGGGGAACACTGAGGAATGCTGGGGAAGACTGTGGAACGTTGGGGAAGGCTGGGGAATGCTGGAGAATGCTGAGGAATGTTGGAGAATGTTGGGGAATGCTGGGGAATGCTGGGGAATGTTGGGGAATGCTGGGGAATTCTGGAGAATGTTGGGGAATGTTGGGGAATGCTGGGGAATGTTGGGGAATGCTGGGAAATGTTGGGGAATGTTGGGGAATGCTGGTGAAGGTTGAGGAACACTGGGGAATACTGATGAATGCTGGGGAAGACTGGGGAACATTGGGGAAGGCTGGGGAATACTGGGCAATGTTGGGGAATGCTGGAGAATGCTGGGGAACGCTAGGGAATGCTGGTGAAGGTTGAGGAACACTGGGGAATACTGAGGAATGCTGGGGAAGACTGGGGAACATTGGGGAAGGCTGTGGAATACTGGGGAATGTTGGGGAATGCTGGAGAATGCTCGGGAACGCTAGGGAATGCTGGGGAAGGCTGGGGAATGCTGGGGAATGCTGGGGAACGCTAGGGAATGCTGGAGAATGCTGGGGAACGCTGGGGAATGCTGGGGAATGTTAGGGAATGCTGGGGAACACTGAGGAATGCTGGGGAATGCTGGGGAATGTTGGGGAATGTTGGGGAACGCTGGCCCCTCAGTGAGCGCGTCCGGCTGAGCCGATCCCGTCCTCACATCTGGAAAGCTTTCCCAGTAACTCCTGCTACGATTCGGCCGGAGTCTGGGCCGCCAGCCTCCGAAGCTACACCTCCATTTGGGGAGCGATGGGGCGGGGTGGGGTGGGGGAGGTGCCAAGTCGGGGAGGGTGCCAAGTCGAAACAGACGGCAACATCAGACACCGGCAGGCGCAGCCAGGAAGCCTCGCTAGAAAGCCTTTCGGCGGAACAGAATGCTCTGGCTGCTGCGGCCACACGCTCCTCTCCCGCTGAACGCCGTCACGCCGCAAACGCATCATTCAGGCCGGCGGCGAATGAATAACGCAGGTCCCGCGGAGGCCGGGGAACTGTATACGCACTGTACAGTCCTCCTCTCTCCTCCCCCGTCTTTTCCACCGCGTAAAACTCCTGCCCGGGTCAGACTTAACGGGCCCGATGTGGAAGGCGCGCGGCGGATAAAACGCACGGCGGTTCTGCGCGCAGCGTGAGGCCGATCCGCCCGGTCACGGACGGGGCCCTCGGAGTGAGATGTAACAGTAACAGATGTAACGGTAATATGTCAGGCCGGTTTTTTTCCCCCCCGGTCTCCGCGGCGCGCCGTCAGGTTAACATTAATATTTACTGCAGTCACAAAAGAGAGGAAGTACGAACTGGAACCTTCTTTACAGACAGTAAAGTATCATCGTGGGCTGTCCAAAACCTGCAAGACATCGAATGCTGCCGCCATTTCTGACCCCCATAATACAGCATTAGGTTGCTGACACAGGCACTGCAATTACTGTGGTAAATGGTAAAAGGTTGGCATTTATATAGCGCCTTTATCCAAAGCGCTGTACAATTGATGCTTCTCATTCACCCATTCATACACACACTCACACCGACGGCGATTGGCTGCCATGCAAGGTGCCGATCAGCTCGTCAGGAGCATTTCGGGGGTTAGGTGTCTTGCTCAGGGACACTTCGACACAGCCCGGGCGGGGGATCGAACCGGCAACCCTCCGACTGCCAGACGATTGCTCTTACTGCCTGAGCCATGTCGATGGAGCATAGGCTCTTAGGCCACACATACTGTATATCTCTCTACCGAAGGCCAGGGGAGAACAGTGCAGCTCGGCAATGATAATCCCACCCGTGTTTGAAGACGTAACAAATATTTTCCATTCCGGTCGTATGACCTCATTAAAGGCGGGAGTGAAGTGGCAGTTGAAACCCGGCAGTTCAAATGTAAACTGTAAGACAAAGGGGATTAAAGTGGTTTAAATAGGGAGCGTTGTGTGCGCAAGACAGCTAACAGAAATCCCCAAATGCGAGTGGACATGCTATAACGAGCTCTAACAATAACAAGAACAATCTTGAAATATACCATAACCTGAGCTTGTACAAAAGGAATTTTGAGGGGTATTCTCGAGGGCTCCAAATCTTGGTAGAATATTGGGATGTCAAAACGCCCAAATATTTGCGGTGCGGACTACGGCTGCCGACTTTGCCGTGCTCAAAAACAGGACACAACACACCTGTGCGGGGTCCAATTAATCGACATGTCTGCGTGTTGTTTGGCGTAATAGCATCCTGTTTTACATTAACATCATTACATTAGTGCCATTTGGCAGACGCTCTTATCCAGATCGACATACAGTTTATTAGACTAAGCAGGAGACAATCCTACCCTGGAGCAATGCATGTGAAGGGCCTTGCTCAAGGGCCCAACGGCTGTGTGGATCTTATTGTGGCTACACCGGGGATCGAATCACCAACCTTGCAGGTCCCAGTCATGCGCCTTAACCGTTACACTACAGGCTGTGTTTTCAGCAGGACATTCACGAGGTGCCGCTGGGGACCACAGCGACAATCAGGGGCATGGGGGCGGCCCGTACGTGCCTCCAAATGGATGTTTTGGCTGAAAAGCGGGCCCGTTGGCAGGGACCGAGTGCGGACAGAGGAGGACGCGTCCAACACATGGCAGCACTTTAAAGCTCCTGTGCGGAGCACGTTACCGCAGAGACGTGCGCCGTGGCAACCCCCCGTCACCGAGCAACACAACACACTCGCTCCCAGCCATCTTATCTCCTCCGTCAGCATTTCATTTTTAGATTTTTTCTGTGGCCCCTGAATGGTGACCAGCTTTGTTCTTTAATAATGCCCCGCCTGGCATGTGTTGAGGCTGAGGGCTGGCAGGGGTGGGTGTGTGGGGGCAGCCCAGGGAAAGGGAGAAACAGCCCCCCCCCTGTCGCAGCTGGGCCACAGCAGCGAGAACATAATGGGCTCTAACCCGAAACGGCGGGGAGGGAGGGGCTGGGACGAGCTCCCCGTGGCGGGACACTTTGTACCTGACGGGGGATGAAGGGGTGCATGCTGGGAAGGGGATGTGCTCCAGGGCTTGTTCCAAACCCGCTTCCTCTCATCTCCTCTGTCGAGGCAGGAAGCCCCACTCTGTCTCCTGTCCCAAACAAACCCCCCCCCCCCCCCCCGTTCCCTGTTCCAGTCTGCCCTACAAAAACCCCCTGCTCCCTCTTCCAGTCCTGGCTTCTACACGGAAAAGGCTTTTCTGCTGAAATGAGCAAAGACCAGACCTGAGACAAACACTTTTCTCTACAGTTAACTGAACTTGTCTGCTGTATTAGAACCTATTAAATACTATGGAAAAGGTACAAGTGGGCCAGTGTTGCCTTCTGGTCCTCTTGGTTAGCTCAATTGCACCTGGCAAGATCAATCAAGCACAGAAAAGGTGTTTGAATCCAAAACAATTACGTATTTGACCCAGTTCTGGCAAACAACACGTTAGGGCTCAGATGTGCTTCGCTGAAAGATCTCTGTTAATCTCACCCCGAATCTTGAAACCTAACCCCTCCACCCAACAATCTGAGCCCCCGAATGACTGAATTGCATGAAAAAAGGTACGCCAAAATTTAGTATTTTATTTAGCTGACACTTTTATCTAAAGCAACTTACAGTTGATTAGACTGAGCAGGGGCCAGTTCCCCCTGGAGCAATGCAGGGTTAAGGGCCTTGCTCAAGGGCTGCACTGATCTTATTGCGGCTACACCTGGGCTTGAACCACCAACCTTCCAGGTCCCAGTCATGTACCTTAGCCACTAGGCTACAGGCTGCCCCAGTCATATACCTTAGCCACGAGGCTACAGGCTGCCCCAGTCATGTACCTTAGCCACTAGGCTACGGGCTGCCCCAGTCATATACCTTAGCCACGAGGCTACAGGCTGCCCCAGTCATGTACCTTAGCCACTAGGCTACAGGCTGCCCCAGTCATGTACCTTAGCCACTAGTCTACAGACTGCCCCAGTCATGTACCTTAGCCACTAGGCTACAGGCTGTCCCAGTCATGTACCTTAGCCACTAGGCTACCGGCTGTCCCAGTCATGTACCTTAGCCACTAGGATACAGGCTGCCCC
This sequence comes from Conger conger, assembly GCF_963514075.1. Taxonomy (NCBI): domain Eukaryota; kingdom Metazoa; phylum Chordata; class Actinopteri; order Anguilliformes; family Congridae; genus Conger; species Conger conger. The sequence continues at coordinate 81,549,850 of NC_083761.1, read as the reverse complement.
AGTCATGTACCTTAGCCACTAGGCTACAGGCTGCCCCAGTCATGTACCTTAGTCACTAGGCTACAGGCTGTCCCAGTCACATACCTTAGCCACTAGGCTACAGGCTGCCCCAGTCATGCACCTTAGCCATGAGGCTACAGGCTGCCCCAGTCATGTACCTTAACCACTAGGCTTCAGGCTGTCCCAGTCATGTACCTTAGCCACTAGGCTACAGGCTGCCCCAGTCATGTACCTTAGCCATTAGGCTACAGGCTGCCCCAGTCATGTACCTTAACCACTAGGCTTCAGGCTGTCCCAGTCATGTACCTTAGCCACTAGGCTACAGGCTGCCCCAGTCATGTACCTTAGCCACTAGTGTTTCCCATAGTAATGCTCACAGGCCCCCATCCTGCTGAGGGGATTCCACCGGTCAGTGCCAGCCATTATTCTTCCATAACAGTGAAGGCTGCAATAACCAGTATATTTCATAAAGATCAAACGAGCACAGAGAGTTATGGCTCCTCAGCGATGAAGGGCGGTTGTCGTAAAAGGTCAAGAATTTTCGATAATGGACGGAACTTGATCTCAGGAGGGTCGGGGAAAGCCGCGGAACGTCGCTGTGGAAACACCTGGGCCTGACACGACTCTCTCAGGTGTAGTATTCGCTGAAGGCCCGTTAAAATGATCGACCGCAGTTGCCGTAACTCCTCTGACCCCGTCACAGAAGCCCCCTCTGAAGTTCGAGACGGGAGAAGGAACTGTGGAACAGCTCAAATGACGCTGAAGAACCCCGCGGTCAGGTCTGAAAAACAGCTGTAGGCCTCGACCGACCCTCAGGTTAAAAAAATACAATTCAAGTAGCTTTTTGGTAAAATGGCAAAGTGATTAAGTAAAAATTAATGCTCACTTTCGTCAATAAGATTTGGCTTTTATTTCGATTCTGTTCTGACGTACAGTTGATTAGACTAAGCAGGAGACAATCCTCCCCTGGAGCAATGCAGGGTTAAGGGCCTTGCTCAAGGGCCCGACGGCTGTGTGGATCTTATCGTGGCTACACCGGGGATCGAACCGCCGACCTTGCGGGTCCCAGTCGGTCGTTACGTCGTCGATTACATTAGCATTAGCATGTGGTACTGTGCAGAGGCATGGTGCTACGCACTCCACAGTCCTTCAGAAACGTCGCCCCGCCGTTTCCAGCGTTTCAGCAGAACTGCCGCCAGGCTCATTTGTCCATCTGTCATCCTGCAGGGTTCCAGCTGCAGCTCTGATTTTATCTCACCGTATCCCCCCCCCCCGAATCCTTCCAGGCGGCCGCTCGGAAAAAAGCACAATTCGGAGTCGAATTCCACGTTCATGTGTCTGAAGGACGTTCGAGTTCCAGGCGCTTTGCAGTCGTCACGACTGCGGAATCGTTTTCGACGATCCGAGGATTTTAATTGTAGTGCTGTCCGCTGTCCCTCTCGGGAACCGAATTTAGAAAGAGATCCTTGAGTTTGAAAAATTAATACCTTTATCATTATCAATTATTTTATTTAGTTTATAAAATTTCATTCATCAAAACATTTTTTTAAAATACAAGCATTAAAATAATCATGCATTCAACCTAGGTATGGTACTCAAACACACAAACACAGACACAGACACACTCACACACACACACGCACGCACACAGACACACTCAGTGCACAATCTAATCTTTTAAAGTGGTGCACGCAGTTCAACTCCACAGTCACAGCAGATAAATTCAGTTACCACCCATAACCCCCAGCAGGTACAACGAAGATCAAGGAAAACTACCGCAAAGGATGCCGGGAAGTCGTCTTTAACCGCAGGTGATGCAACATCCAGACACAGTAGACGGCATTGTGTAGTTCTGCCACCGCACACAAATAAGAGCGGACGAGTTCGGAGCCAACCCTGAAACCTGTCCCAGAATGCACTGTGCGAAAACCTGATGATTGGTCTGTATTTTTCTTATTTCTGTTGCGGTGCAGCTCCGCAGACAGGTGGGGCTGATTAGAGCAGAACTTAAAGGTGGCCGTCCCGAGGGTGGGGAAGGACAGGTGCGGTAATTACCTCGCGCAGTCTGTGTTTCTCCCGGTTTTTTTCCTCTGCGCCTCCTTTTTTTAAATTTCACCGGGTCAAATTAAATCATAATTACTTTCCAGGGCGTGTTCCAGGCCCCCTCCGTTTTTCATCTTCCTGGCCCACCGTTCCGTTGAATTTTTTACACATGAACTAATTTAATAAAGCCCTTGCTCTTCCACAGTAGCGCCTACAGTAGTGGCCCACCTCGGGGTGGAACCGGATGAGATATCCGCCTCCTCCATCTTTCTCGCCCTGAAGGAGAAGACGTTACTCGACACCGCTGGCAGCGTCTCTTCCATATTCATAAAGCAATTAGAGTCGAGTTCGGGGGGTGGGGGGGGGGTATTTGAGGGAGTTTGAGCGGGGTTTGGGGTGAGTCACGGCTGGGATTTTAAACTCGGGGAGCGTTGGCTGAGAGCTCTCTGGCGTTACGTCTGCAGACGAGCGTGTGGAAAGATCCGGACGGCGGCTACCGGAGGAGCCCATTAGGTCAGCTCTCTTCAGTTCCAACTGTGTAAATACACTGTGATTTAGAGCTACGTCACACACACACACACACACACACACACACACGGCCTGTATATTACACAAATA
>NC_083761.1:81524689-81542189 GCF_963514075.1 Conger conger | reverse complement strand
GGCAGCATCGAGCGAGGTTGAAAGCCACATTCATTGTTCTGTGTGCCTTTTTAAATTTATTTTTAATTTTTTTTATAGTGCCGCCCACCCCCCAAGTAATTATGATAATTCCCCCGTGCTTGCTGATTAGTAAATATGATAATTAAGTCTCCCTTTTTTTGTTATTGCTAAATGATGAAAGCTTGAATTAAACACTCTTAGAGAGACAATTAATCAAAGTTTGGCTTCTGTGTTAGATCGCGGACGATAAATCTCTTAATGAGAGGACTGAAACCCTGGGAGCTGTGCGTTCTGGCACCCGTCGTCCATGCGGAGGGGAGATATGTCCCTCGCTCACAAACCCAGCGACTGCAGATCGAGGAGAATAACGGGAGGGTTACATGATGCCTGAAGAACAATGCATTCTGGGTGCTGGGCGTTGCCATTGTTTTTGTTGTCCAAGTACCAATTAACCAGCGTCATTAACATGAACATAATGGAGAGCTATAGATATGTCGTCCCACTCATTCACACTGTACACGCTCTCCTAATCGCTGCTGTTCAGTGAAAGGTCTGATAAGCCCCTTTGTCAGTGCCGTCTCGGCTCTACGACGGAGGGCGCCATTTTGTTTTTTTGTGTTTGTTTCTTTCTTTGAAGTCATCACATTTCTCTCTGTGGAAATGTGGTGTAGAAGCCGACACAGCTAAGCTCCGTGTGTGATGTGGAGTTAGTGAGTGTATGTGTGTGTGAGTGTGTGTGCGTGTGTGTGTGTGTGTGTGTGTGTGTGTGTGTGTTTGTATATGTGAGCGTGTGTGTGATGTGTGAGTGTGTGCGTGTGATGTGTGAGTGTGTGTGAGTGTGTGTGTGTATGTCAGTGTGAGTGTGTGTGTGAGTGTGAGTGTGTGTGCGTGTGTGCGTGTGTGTGTGTGATGTGTGCGTGGTGTGTGTGAGTGTGTGTACATCTATGTGTGTGTGTGTGTTAGAGTGTGTGAGTGTGTGTGTGTGTGAATGTGTGAGTGTGTGAGTGTGTGTGTGCGTGTGCGCGTGTGAGTGTGTGTGTGTGACTGTGTGTGAGAGTGTGTGAGTGTGTGTGAGTGTGTGTGTGTGTGAATGTGTGCGTGTGTGAGTGTGCGTGTGCGTCTGCGCGTGCATATGCGTGTGTGTGTGTGTGCGCGCGTGCATGTGTGTGTGTGTGTGTGTTAACTGTATTATATTCCTGGTCATGCCCCCGGGGCTAATGGTGGAATAACCTGCCCTGCCACGGAATGTGTTTTGCGTGATCTCCAGACGGCAGGTTCAATTTGGGCTCTGGTCCACGCGTCCCCCAGGTCAGAGAAGGGGTCGGGGGGGGGGATGTTTCGGCTGCTCAGAAGCCACTCTGTTTCCGTGGTGACAGCCTCTAATCAGAGGTATGGATGGATGACCCAGGGGGGTGGTGGGGGGGGGGGGGTTAGCGTGCGTGTTTGGGGGGGGGGCGTCATTAGGTGCGAGGTGGACCGCGCGTTCGTTTCGGACAGGGGCGTGAGAATCCACGCGCTCCGTTCATTAGCGGAGTTAGGTCACTCTCCAGACAACGTCGATGGCCACAGAGGGATTCTCCCCGTCACCGGGCTCCTGGGGGAATCGCCCGAGGCCACACAGAGAGGCACATCACACCACACGCGCACTTCAAGGAGCCTGTGATATTGTACGAGTATATTTTTATCAGGTGTTCTGTTCTTATGTTACATGTTTTTCCCCATATGAGGGACTCTAATATGGATATGAAGAACCAGCTTCTGGACTCAGGGTCCAGTCTAGCTCAACTGCTATAAGCACTCTTTTGTCCCCTGTCCATCAAAGCCATGAATGCCATTTAACCAGCACCATGCTGCTTCATAGGAAGATATTCATGCGCTGTATTTTGTATATAGGATGCATGATGATGACTGCATTTGTATTTTACTTGGTTTGTATTTGTATGTGTTATATTACTGCTTGGACTGCCTTCCCGTGTTTGGACTTTTGCCTGTTTATTCGACTTCAAACTCGATCACGATTACTGTTCCTGTTTGACGTTATTCGACCACTGCCAGTTGGTTCCACAAACTGTCAAATAAAGACATGTGCTTTGCCGAATCTTGGGTTGCGATTGGTTCTACAGTGCTGGAGTCTGACAATAGTGGGCTCTGTTGTGTCCAAGACAAATTTCCTTTGGGACAATAAAGTCTATTTCATCTGATTTTATCAGATTTTATCTTAATGAGACGTGCCTGGTCAATGAGTAAGAGAATCAACTCTGTGAAAGAATAAAAAATCTAAGATTTAATCCGACAGGGGAGTAGATGTTGTGGTCTCACCAAGCCTTCGTCAGAATGAGAGAATCGGCTCAAACGCACATGGAGGGACATCGGAGACAAACACAGACCGTTTCACAGCACCGGGGTCGGTGGGGACTCAAAACCAGGGCTTGAAGAATCCGTTCTGAATGACGTCCATTTTGGAGAACATCAACGGCGAGCCAATTCCCCGGAGCCGAGAGAGCCCCCTCCGAGCACATCAATCCCGGAGATGAACCCATCGCTCAAACGGCACGTCCGCGTCGGACCGCATCCTTCAGAACATACAGGACATCGGTCAGTGCAGTCAATACCGACTCTGACACAGTCAATACCGCGTCTGGAGTGATCGCCTTTCAGTCAAGGCGACATGCGATGCAGTAACATGGCAGATCAGCCGGTTTCCTCCATCGGGAGTAGGCTGCAGCTAAAAGCTCCTTCAGTAGTGTCCCTCACCTTCCAGGGAGTTCTTCTTTGAAAGAAAACCTTTCCTTTTTTTGTCACCGATAATCATTTCTAAGAGCAAGGCTCTATTCCCAAAATGCCGAGCTGCAAGGCTTTCCCACATATATATATTTTTTTTGTTAAAAAAAACCCCCAATCCTGCCTTATAGGAAAATTCAGACCTCCTGCTTGCTTTATTTTGCAGAAAGTGCCAGTAAAATCCTGTTTATAAAAACAAATTAATCCCCCCGAATCTCTTTTGAGGATAAACAGCTGCTAATTGACAGCTTTTATTGGCAACGTCCCCAAAAACTTATATGGAGCACTTGTTCTTAAATCCCCCGTAAAAAAAAACAAACCTCGCTCACAACTGCACTGTGTCCTCAAGCAGGATCCAGCTTACAGGAAGTGATGTCGTCAGCATAGCCCACTTTGGCTCAGTCTGTGTTGACACATTTCTTCTCGTTCACTCCTCTCTCTCTTTCTCTCTCTCTCTCCCTCTCTCTCCTTCTCTCTCTCCCTCTCTCTCTCTCTCCTTCTCTCTCTCCCTCTCTCTCCCTGTCTCAGACACACAATCACCAGCTGTAATGGATACGATGGTGGACCTGTGGCTAATTAATAGCAATCGCACAAAGCTAATATTGAGTTCCTAATAGGTCCCGGGAGGCCCTGTGTCTAAATGTTCCACACAGCCTACAAAATACGTGTTCTGAGACAGGGCATGAGCCAGAGCCAGAGCCAGACACCCCACCCCAACCCCCAAACAACCCCCCCGCCCCCCACCCTGATTCCGTCTCCCCTCTCCGCCCGCTCCTTCCCAAAACCCCACCCTCCCGCGTAATCTCTGGGGGGGGAAACGGAGGAACACGGTCTCGGGTTGTCCCGTAACGGAAACACGAAACACTCCCCGGCCGACCCTCCGGGCCCGACCAATGAGATCTCCCGTCCGCCGCGTCCCGCCGCTCCGTGGCGGCCGGCCAGCCAATGGGATCGGCGGCTGCCACCTGTCGTCGCGGTGGGCCCCGGCGGACGGGTTCCACCGGCGCAGCTGCTCAGCGGGAACGCTGGAGGGTCATGTGAGAAGCGTGTCTTATGAAGAGAAATCAAAGAGCGGGTTCGGTTAACCAGCCACCCCCCTCCCCCTCACCCCCCCCCCCCCCCCGGCCCCTACAGCGGCACCGAGGGGCTGGTCTTCCGGGTCTTTCCGTGCCGTCTCCGGCGCGGAGCGGAAATCCGCGCCGAGGTTGAGGGAGGAGTCCGCGCGCCCCTCTGTCTTTGTTTTCTTTATTTCGTCTGACTCGTATTCGACGTTGACATTTCGCGAGAGCTGACGGATTTCTGGTGCCTGTTTCCACGGACAATCGGGCTCTCTGTGCAGATGGTACCCCCCCCCCCCCCCCCCATACCCTCCACACACACCCCCCCCCCTCCCTGCCCCCAAACCCTGGGCTCAAAACACACCAAAACTGTCTGGAAAATACGGAACTGACCACCAATGAGATGGAGAGTCCTCTCAGGGGGAGGTTGCGCAACAACGTGCCCCCACCCCCCCCACCCCCAACCCTCCATCGCCCCTCAAATCTTTCATTAAGAATCTTTTTTTTTTTCCGCCTCACGTCATTTAAGCATTGACAAAGAACAAGAGTGGGACACGTGCCATTGGCCCAAAACTGAAAAAAAACAAAACAACCATGTTCAAGTTTACAATGTTCTTATTAAGGTTCCTGTACGCCGGGGAAGCAAACCCAACCCCAGGGATTCAGAAGTCTGCTGAGGCGGAGGGTTGCCAGCGATGTGTCCTGAAAGCGCAGTGGTGTTCTCTGTGTTTTCAAAGCGGAAAAGGTACAAATGACTTATATACTGCTGGCTTGGGGGACACATTTATGTAGCTATAGAGTAGGCTACCGCCCCGGTGTCGAGCATTTGTACCTTTTTAGGCACTTTTCGTACCCTTATTTCTGAGAGTGTGGCCTGAGTAATGGGCGATGTTCCCCAATCTCCATGTGACTCACAGGGAGGGGCTCCCAGCCAATCACCACAGGGGAACGCCAGGCTGACGTCTGAATCGATGTCATTCTGCTGAAAAGGGATAAGACAGGACTGATGGCCTACGCGAGCAATGATAGATGTTTTTATATCGCAGTGTGTTCTGAAGCGGCTTCAGAGTGTATTAGGCTCACACACGCACTCACACAAAGGCACACACACAAACGTACACAAACGCACTCACACACACACGCACTCACACAAACGCACTCACACACAAACGCACACAAACGCACACATACACACTCACACACAAACGCACACACACATACTCTCACAAACGCACACACACAAACGCACACAAACGCACTCACACACAAACGCACACACACGCATACTCACACATACACACTCATACAAATGCACTCACACAGGCACACATGCAAACGCACACACAAACGCACTCACACACACGCATTCACACACACGCACTCACACACGCACTCACACAAACGCACTCACACACATGCATTCACACACACACACACACTCACACACACACACTCACACAAACGCACTCACACACACGCATTCACACACTCACACACGCATTCACACACACACACTCACACAAACGCACTCACACACACGCATTCACACAAACGCACTCACACAAATGCACTCACACACACGCACACACACACAGGCTCACACACACGCATTCACACAAACGCACTCACACACAAACGCACACACACGCATACTCACACATACACACTCATACAAATGCACTCACACAGGCACACATGCAAACGCACACACAAACGCACTCACACACACGCATTCACACACACGCACTCACACACGCACTCACACAAACGCACTCACACACATGCATTCACACACACACACACACACTCACACACACACACTCACACAAACGCACTCACACACACGCATTCACACACACACACACACTCACACACACACACTCACACAAACGCACTCACACACGCATTCACACACACACACTCACACACATGCATTCACACACACACACACTCACACACACACACACACTCACACAAACGCACTCACACACGCATTCACACACACACACTCACACAAACGCACTCACACACACGCATTCACACAAACGCACTCACACACGCATTCACACACACACACTCACACAAACGCACTCACACACACACACACACACACACACACACACTCACACACAAACGCACACACACACACACACACTCACACAAATGCACTCACACACACGCATTCACACAAACGCACTCACACAAATGCACTCACACACACGCACACACACACAGGCTCACACACGCGCACACGTGCCCACACTCCCAGATGCAGGCTTGTACAGTAGACGTATGTGCTCTGACCGCATGCATACGGGCTAAATCAGCAGAGCAGAGTGAGAACAAATATCTCCATAACTTGTGAATGTGTTCTCCTTTCAGCACGAGGAGAGGGTGGAATAACACAGATTGAGTCTGACACTGTGGTTCTGTCTGCGCGCCCAAAGTCAACAGGATTAACAATTTACCAGAGTAAAAACGAATAACTTAATTCTGCCGAATATTGGGCAGCTGTCAGAAGGTATTAAAACCTCTGCACGGCACCTCATGAGGCAGACACTGCACCTCATGAGGCAGACGCTGAACTTCATAATGCAGACGCAGTGCTTCATAAGGCAGACACAGTGCTTCATAATGCAGACACAGTGCTTCATAATGCAGACACAGTGCTTCATAATGCAGACACAGTGCTTCATAATGCAGACGCAGTGCTTCATAATGCAGACGCAGTGCTTCATAATGCAGACACAGTGCTTCATAATGCAGACGCAGTGCTTCATAATGCAGACACAGTGCTTCATAATGCAGACACAGTGCTTCATAATGCAGACGCAGTGCTTCATAATGCAGACACAGTGCTTCATAATGCAGACGCAGTGCTTCATAATGCAGACACAGTGCTTCATAATGCAGACACAGTGCTTCATAATGCAGACGCAGTGCTTCATAATGCAGACGCAGTGCTTCATAATGCAGACACAGTGCTTCATAATGCAGACGCAGTGCTTCGTAGTGCAGACACAGTGCTTCATAATGCAGACGCAGTGCTTCATAATGCAGACACAGTGTTTCATAATGCAGACGCAGTGCTTCATAATGCAGACACAGTGCTTCATAATGCAGACATGGTGCTTCATAATGCAGACATGGTGCTTCATAATGCAGACACAGTGCTTCATAATGCAGACACAGTGCTTCATAATGCAGACACAGTGCTTCATAATGCAGACGCAGTGCTTCATAATGCAGACATGGTGCTTCATAATGCAGACACAGTGCTTCATAATGCAGACGCAGTGCTTCATAATGCAGACACGGTGCTTCATAATGCAGACGCAGTGCTTCATAATGCAGACACAGTGCTTCATAATGCAGACATGGTGCTTCATAATGCAGACATGGTGCTTCATAATGCAGACACAGTGCTTCATAATGCAGACACAGTGCTTCATAATGCAGACACAGTGCTTCATAATGCAGACGCAGTGCTTCATAATGCAGACATGGTGCTTCATAATGCAGACACAGTGCTTCATAATGCAGACGCAGTGCTTCATAATGCAGACACGGTGCTTCATAATGCAGACACAGCGCTTCATAATGCAGACACAGCGCTTCATAAGGCAGGCACAGCACTTCATAAGGCAGGCACAGCACTTCATAAGGCAGACGCAGTGCTTCATAAGGCAGACACAGTGCTTCATAATGCAGACGCAGTGCTTCATAATGCAGACACAGTGCTTCATAATGCAGACACGGTGTTTCTTAAGGCGGGCACAGCACTTCATAAGGCAGACGCAGTGCTTCATAAGGCAGACACAGCACTTCATAATGCAGACGCAGTGCTTCATAATGCAGACGCAGTGCTTCATAAGGCAGACACTGCACTTCATAATGCAGACACAGTGCTTCATAATGCAGACACAGTGTTTCTTAAGGCAGGCACAGCACTTCATAAGGCAGACGCAGTGCTTCATAAGGCAGACACAGCACTTCATAAGAGAGACGCAGTGTTTCTTAAGGCAGACACAGAAATGCGAAGTCGTGACTTTAAGGCTATCAATGACCTCATAACTGAACAATGCATACAGTATGAGGACGCATGCATGTGTAAACATGGACGCATACGTGCAAATGTGCAAACACACACATGAAAACACGCATGCCCAGATGCATGCACACGCACACGCACATGCACCAACGCACAAGTACACGCACACGTGCACAAATTCAAGTACGCATGCATGCATTTGCACACGCACGGCACACACACAAAAAAAACCGGCCCCTAAAGAAGTTTCGCATTTCGCACATAATCATCAGAATTGGGGGACCTCTTATCAGCCGTATCGCTCAGGAATTCATTCCAGCCGAAACTCCACGGGGTTCCCAGGCATTTACATACGTAAAGACCCCGAACTCCGCAAGGGGGCTACAGCCCTGACCTGCCAGCGTAATGCTGCATCACTGCCGAAGAATTCAATATCTATCCCATACTGCATTATTCATCCACTCCGGCTCACAATGCTGTTGTTACTTACGTTGCCAAGAATATTACACATCATTCACCAATTACACTATAATAACGTTCGCTCAGTCACACAGAGGATGTAGAAAGCGGGGGACCTCCCCCTGTCTGGGGGAGAGAACCCCCCCTCCCGGGCCTGACCCTGTCTCTAGGAGGGGCACTAGGAGGTACCGAAAGTGTCCCTGGGGCAGTACCCTGTAAAATTGCCCCCCTAGCCTGCGATATAGAACTAATTTATATTTAAGTTACATTTTTGGCTTGGAAAACATACATACATCATCTGCATCCAAAGAGAGCGTTACAGCACTTTCAGGGTAGATTTGATCGTCGAAGACGAATCCCGAAGCCCGGCCAATGAAATCTCTCGATACTGCGTCCGAACAATCCGTGGCAGCCGGCCAGCCAATGAGATCAGCGGCTGCCACCTTTTCGGGCACCAGAAAGAACGAAAATGCGCCTTCACTGAGTGTATGGGGAGAAGGGTGAGGGGGGGGTGGAGGTGTGGGACTGAGTGTGGGGGGTTGGAGGTGTGGGACTGTGTGACGTCTGTGTTTGGTTTGGCAGCCGGCCCTGTGGCCCTGTGGCCCTGTGGCTCTGTGGCCCTGTGGCCCTGTTCAGGCTCACCACCCGGGTGCTGCAGCTCGGGGGTCTGGGTGGGACTGCTGGAGACAGGGTGGTGTCTCCATGGCGACCCTGGGAAGAACACACTCTCAGAAATAAAGGTATGAAAAGTTCCTAAAAAGGTACAAATGCTTGTACCCTGTAAATGCAAAATTGTTCACCTAGCCAGCAATATATAACTGACTTGTACATTTTTTTGCTTTGGAAAGCATTACCGTACTTTCAGGGTGTATGTGGGAAATGTGGTCCTGGAAGAACAAACATGTACCTCCACTATGACTTTATTTCTAAGGGGGGGGGGGGCAGGGGGGTGAGGACAGGATTGTATGGGACGGGACAGGACGGGACAGGACGGGGGCACAGGGGGCCAGGAGGGGGGGCACGGTAGCGCCCCACAGTGAGCCAGGGGAGTTTGGGTTTTGCGGTTTGTTTAGATTCTCCCCCGGCTCAGCCTGTGTGGAGTCTGGCAGCATCAGCGCTGATGCAGGCCGCAAAACCCGAACCGCCCTGGCAGGTACCGGGCAGGTACACAAGAGCCACCCACTCAGGACACACACACACACACACACACACACACACTCAGAAATAAAGGTGTGAAAAGTTCCAGAAAAGATACAAATGCTTGTCACTGGGGCAGTACCCTATAGGAACATAAAATTGTACCCCTTGCCAACAATATTCATAACCAACTTTTACCTTTTATGCTGGGAAAAAATACTAAATTGTAGTACCAAAGAGAACATTACTGGGCTTTCAGGGTTCATTTGGGAAAATGTTGATCCTTGAAGAACAGACACGTACCTCCACTGTGACTGTATTTCTGAGAGTGCTGTGTTTGGTGCTGTTACCGGGCAGGACCTCACTCTAAAACACGAGCTCTTCGCCGGTCTGCTCTGCGCTGGTCTACTGACACTGCAGGCCCAGAATAGAGGTGCGCTGATATTGAACAGAGGTGGTGAGTCACAGCACAAAAATGGGGATCCTTTGAACGCTCTCCATGAGAAAATATCGGGCAGGTAGAGAGTGTCTTGGTCTTGACCCATCAATCATCATACATCTGTCTTGTGTAACGATAAAAATAATGCAAATAACCACAAGCGGTAATTCATGGGGTCCAAACAACTGGCGCCAATTATGATTTTTTTAGCTGTACGGATAGATATTGACTCAAAGACACAAATGGTCCCAAAATACATACAGGTATCATGATGATCAGCCATTGCTAAGCCTGCCACACGCCCATGGACATCTGATTGGCCGATGGCGGCTGTTTTAAGAACCGTTTGGAACCACTCGCAGACACCAAGATGTAGTAAATAACAGGCTTTCATCAGAAAGTTCCACAGAAACAGGTCAGTGTACGGCAAACAGGGCAATACAGGTAAGGAAGTTTTGAGGTCGAGGCAAAGGGTCAGAGTTCAAGCAAGCAGAGTAATGTGCGGCGACACAGCTCAGGCGGTAAGAGCAGTCGTCTCATTGGCTCAGGCGGTAAGAGCGGTCGTCTCATTGGCTCAGGCGGTAAGAGCAGTCGTCTCATTGGCTCAGGCGGTAAGAGCAGTCGTCTCATTGGCTCAGGCGGTAAGAGCAGTCGTCTCATTGGCTCAGGCGGTAAGAGCAGTCGTCTCATTGGCTCAGGCGGTAAGAGCAGTCGTCTCATTGGCTCAGGCGGTAAGAGCAGTCGTCTCATTGGCTCAGGCGGTAAGAGCAGTCGTCTCATTGGCTCAGGCGGTAAGAGCAGTCGTCTCATTGGCTCAGGTGGTAAGAGCAGTCGTCTCATTGGCTCAGGCGGTAAGAGCAGTCGTCTCATTGGCTCAGGCGGTAAGAGCAGTCGTCTCATTGGCTCAGGCGGTAAGAGCAGTCGTCTCATTGGCTCAGGCAGTAAGAGCAGTCGTCTCATTGGCTCAGGCAGTAAGAGCAGTCGTCTCATCGGCTCAGGCGGTAAGAGCAGTCGTCTCATCGGCTCAGGCAGTAAGAGCAGTCGTCTCATTGGCTCAGGCGGTAAGAGCAGTCGTCTCATTGGCTCAGGCAGTAAGAGCAGTCGTCTGGCAGTTGGAGGGTTGCCGGTTCGATCCCCCGCCCGGGCTGTGTCGAAGTGTCCCTGAGCAAGACACCTAACCCCCAAATGCTCCTGACGAGCTGGTCGGGGCCTTGCATGGCAGCCAATCGCCGTCGGTGTGTGAGTGTGTGTATGAATGGGTGAATGAGAAGCATCGATTGTACAGCGCTTTGGATAAAGGCGCTATATAAATGCCAACCATTTACCATTTAATGAGGGGCCGAAGGTCGAAGCCGGGTGATTGATCGGGGTATTAATCGGGGTATTAATCGGGGGGAGCGGGAGGGCAGGAGGGATGAAGGACAGGAGACTGGCACGGCAGGCAGGAGGACAGGAGCAGGATGGGGCGGACACAGGACTCCGAAAAGGGAACTCGGGAAACAGGGAAGGAGCAGCACGGCGGGTCTTTAATAACCGCTCACTTTACTTCCTGTTTCCTGTTTACTGTTTCCCATTTCGTCCGGAGGCCAACTGAAATCAGCACGCAGGACAAGAATCTCCTCGGAACATAATGAAATACATTAAGATTATTTCTTCAAGAGTGTTAATTCTGAGTCAAGCAGGACAAGCAGGAATGCGGGGCACGAGACGATCTGGCACTGGACACAGAAACAGGCTGGTTTAAAAACGACGAGACAGCGAGAAACAGGTGAGATTACAACAGGGGTAACACATATCAGGTGCGGTGGGCGTGGACACGTAATCGGGGAAAAAGGGAAAACATGAAGCGGAACTTTTAACACAGGGAATACGTAGAGCGGGGTACAAAACACGGAAACAAACTACTGGACAAAAATGCGAGATGTGACAGGCGGCCATGTTTTTTAAAGATATGACTATCATTTCAAATCCAACGGAAGACACTGACATAACGAAATGACGTGCAAAGTTTCAGCCCTGTTAGGAAAGCAATTGAGCACAGCGCACTGGGCTTGCTTGAGGAGTTCTGTAGCGACATATTGACCATATCGATCGCTTCAAACACTGAGAGCTATTGAACTGACAGCCCCGAATGCCAATTCAACAGGACGCGTACGACTATGAGCGCTGTCGTTTAATCACATCTTAAATCAACCGGTAAATCTGTCCCTCCACATTCCAAACCCCCAGCGCTTACGGATTATGTTTTCCAGATAGTTCATTTTCTTTGCGGACACATTAAAAACATATGTAGGTTTCAGAAAAAGAAAATGAATGAAAGAAATGTTGGGTGATGTGTCTCTATGTTTCCCAAACATGTCCTTGTGATGACTTCGAGGGGGACTGGGGTGGATTAGAGCCCAGCTTACTGGGGGAAATTAAATCTGTCTCACCTAATTGGGAATATTTTTGTTTTATTTAGGAAAAAAAAAAGAAGATTTTAAGTGTAAATAAAATGTGGTTTTCACAGTGTTGAGATTGTTCTGAGGGGGACTGGTGTGGGTCAGAGCCTGGATTCCTGGTGGGAAATGAGGTAATGGCTGTCGGGCAGTTTACAGGACGGGCCTCGGGGTCCTCACAGGAGGGGCTGACAGAGATGAAAGTCGGACCTTTAACAGAGAGCCGTAATGGAGTCCAGAGAAAGCTCTCCGGGGCATTTGGCCTTATCTCTCCCTGGAGGACATGAAGCTAAAGCTCCATCGAGCTCCGTGGTTCAGGGGCAAAACTACCAGGGAAATAGGACACTGGGGCACTGTGGGCTCCAATCATTCAAATCTGTGTGTGTGTGCTTATGTATGGTGTAGTGTGTGTGTGTGTGTGTGTGTGTGTGTGTGTGTGTGTGCATTCTTATGTATGGTGTAGTGAGTGTGTGTATGTGTGTGTGTGCTTATGTATGGTGTACTCACACACACACACACACACACACTCACACACACCACAGACACACACACACACACACACACACACACACATACACTCACACACACACACCACACACACACACACCACACACACGCTGGTGGGGAACTCGACTCTGCCGTTGTTGTTGGAATGACACAGGCATGGCTGATAGCTGGTCTCAGAGCAGATCCTTTTAATGGGACAATGTTCCCTCTGCCTAAAGGACAGGGGCAGGTGTGGGGCAGATCTGTGGGAGATAAGGGGAGCCCCAGACCCCTCGAGATGACAGCCCCTCCGCCCGGCTCCAGCCCGCTTATGGGTCTGCGACTTGTAGGCTCACTGGTGTACCCCACACCCCCAAACCTCCACCTCTCCCTACACCCCCAAACATCCACCCCTCTACTACACCCCCAAACCTCCACCCCTACCTCTACACCCCCAAACCTCCACCCCTACCTCTACACCCCCAAACCTCCACCCCTACCTCTACACCCCCAAACCTCCACCCCTCTACTACACCCCCAAACCTCCACCTCTCTCCCTACACCCCCAAACCTCCACCTCTCTCCCCTACACCCCCAAACCTCCACCTCTCTCCCCTACACCCCCAAACCTCCACCCCTCTACTACCCCCCAAACCTCCACCTCTCTCCCTCCACCCCCAAACCTCCACCCCTCTCCCTACACCCCCAAACCTCCACCCCTCTCCCTACAGCCCCAAACCTCCACCACTCTCTACACCCCCAAACCTCCACCCCTACCCCTACAACCACAAGCCTCCAAACCACCAGGTCATTGAGTTATAGTGTGTGTGTGTGTGTGTGTGTGTGGGGGGGGGGGGGGTCGTAATTTCCATGGCAACCCCGGGCCCATCCCGTCCAAACCTCTAAATGCTTTAAGCACATACATCTGTATGCAGAAGCACACACACACACACACACACACACACACACACACACACACATAGACAATAACACCGAAACACACACACAATAAAAACCTACATTTGTGCGTAATTGCATTTGTGTCTGTCTCGGCTTCTGGGTGGGTGGGGTTTGGCGGACATTAAGCGCTATCTGTAAATAGCATCAGAAGCCGTTGGGGGGTGTGGGGGGAGGAGTGACAGGGTCATTAATATCACGCCGGTTTATGTCTTCCATATCGCCCGGCTGCCAGCTGGTCCCCCTTCGCTGGCAGGTTCGACGGCCGAGAGCGTTGTTAGCGTTGTTAGCATTGTTAGCGCTGTTAGCGTTGTTAGCATTGTTAGCATTGTTAGCGTTGTTAGCGTTGTTAGCATTGTTAGCGCGGCGCGGGGGCGCTAGGGGGCACATCCTCCCCGCTCACGGTGCCTTCTCACTGGGGACGGCGGGCGGCGAGGGACCCCCCCCACCACCAGGGACCCCCACAGTCACCATTCGGCACGCTAATCTTTAATTACCCCCATTTACAGCCCCATACAGGAACGAGACCCGGAGGAAACGCAGCGTGGAATATTACCAGGCCCGTGCGTCTGAGCGGGGGAGGGGGAGGGGGAGAGGGGGGGTGAGAGTCTCCTTTTTAATGCTGCCGTCACTGTGTGTCTGTTTGCTCAAACGATAATCGCTCGGTCTGATACTAATGGGGCTCCCGTCTCACCCGAGGGTCGAGGAGAATTTCAGAATTGTAGTTCCTACACTCTCAGAAATAACAGACAGTGGAGATAAATAATAATAAATAAATAATAAAAAAAAAGGATCAAATTTCCCAAATGTACCCTGAAAGTACTGTAATGTTCTCTATTGGGTGCAAATGAGTACGTTGTCCAAGGAAAAAAGGCATAAATAAATTATATATTGCTGGCTTGGGGTAAAACTTTATCCACTTATGAGGTACTTCCCTTGTGCCTGTTTAGCCACATTTCGTACCCTTGTTTCTGAGAGTGTAGCTGTCTTGTGGGACAGTCTTTGAGCAACGCCCGCTGTCGGTTTCAGACAGTTCATGTCTCTTCCTTTCCGCACAGGAGCGCGGGAATATCGCAGAAAAGAATATTCAGCGTTCAGATTTAAATCCTGATGAGGCTTTAACGATTTTAAATAGCAGTGTGTCGTCACTGAGATTAAAATACCCTGGCCCTGGGGAGCCCAACTGACTTACACATGATGTTTCCCGGGTTAACGGCTTCCAAAAAAAAGCCAAAGTGAAGTCGGGATCTTCACTGTTGAAAATTCCCTTGCAGTTTTTCCCGGTGCGCCGGACACAATGGGAAAAGAGACGGCAGCTTCAGGAGATTAGCCTCCCCCTCCCGCTCGCTATCAGCGGGAACTAAATCGCTGCTGACATTTCACTTCACGTGATTAATGTCAGCCTCTCTTCCGCGCGACGATGAAGCAACGCGATCCCTCACATCACAATATCCCTCCTCGCCTTCTCTTAATTCCCCAACCGCTTTTTTTCCAACGCTCGGATTTGAAGGACTGAGTGAGTGAGAAAATTGGAGAGTGAGAGAAAGAGAGAGAGAGAGAGAGAGAGGGGGGTGGGAGAAGGGAGACTGAAAGCAGGAGAGAGAAAAGGGGAGAGGGAGATTGAGAAAGAGTGCGTGAAATTAGTTTCCTTTTTTCGGAAATCTTCTTTCTAGAGAGAGTTGCCTGAGCTCTCCCCCTCCTGTCCAATGAACGAGCGGAGGAAGCCCCGTTCTGCCTGGCGACCCACAGCCGGGGCACGTGATTGGCTGAATCCTGCTGAAGGGTAACATGGGTATGTGCCAGCCCCGGTTCCTCAATGCCCACGGAAACCCACGAGATACACAGCTCACCTCATATGCAGGGCGGCCTGCAGCATAGTGGTTAAGGTACGTAAGGTAAGTTCGGTGGTTCGATCCCCGGTGTAGCCGCAATAAGATCCGAACAGCCGTTGGGCCCTTGAGCAAGGCCCTTAACCCTACACTGCTCCAGGGGAGGATTGTCTCCTGCTTAGTCTAATCAACTGTACCGTTCTGGATAAGAGCGTCCACCGTCTCACACTCTCAGAAATAAAGTGACAGTGGGGTAAATAGTTGGTAAATGGTTGGAATTTATATAGAGCCATTACCAGTACAATTTATGCTTCTCATTCACCCATTCATACACACACACACACTCTCACACCAACGGTGATTGGCTGCCATGCAAGGCACCAACCAGCTCATCAGCCAGCTCATCAGGATTATATACTATTGATTTATTAGTGTATGGTGTGTTTCAGGGAGTGTATGGTGTGTTTCAGGGAGTGTACGGTGTGTTTCAGGGAGTGTACGGTGTGTTTCAGGGAGTGTATGGTTTGTTTCAGGGAGAGTATGGTGTGTTTCAGGGAGTGTATTGTGTGTTTCAGGGAATGTACGGTGTGTTTCAGGGAGTGTATGTTGTGTTTCAGGGAGTGTATGTTGTATTTCAGGGAGTGTATGGTCTGGTTCAGGGAGTGTATGGTATGTTTCAGGGAGTGTATTGTGTGTTTCAGGGAATGTACAGTGTGTTTCAGGGAGTGTACGGTGTGTTTCAGGGAGTGTATGGTATGTTTCAGGGGTTTTTGGGGATGGGAGGCAAGATTAGGCATCACAGGAATCTTGGCTGAATGGAACATGGAACCCCTGGGCATTCACTATGGCAACGCCCAGCAAACTCCAGCCCTACACCCCCCACACAAATCATTGGGTGCACACAGCATCACAACTTTATTATGCATTACATTACATTAATTTAGCTGATGATGTTTTTTTTATCCAAAGCGACTAACAGTTGATTAGACGAAGCAGGGGCCCATCCCCCCTGGGAGCAATGCAGGGTTAAGGGCCTTGCTCAAGGGCCCACGGCTGTGCGGATCTTAGTGTGGCTGCACTGGGGCTTGAACCACCAACCTTCCGGCACCCATCCAAACACCGTAGTTGAGTAACTCACAGACATTTTTTCACAGTGTAGTGCAAACTGTGGAGATAAAAGAAAGAAAGAAAGAAAGAAAGAAGAAAAATGCACACACACACACACACACACACACACATGCACACACACACACACACACACAACATAGATCAATAGTATATAATTTCATAACAATACAAAAAACCTACAGCACAAACTTTTCAGTTATTAAATGTCTCATAGTATAGATACCAATTCAAAGTGTACTGAGCTACAATCTGTATTCATTAACTTTATGCAAATGAGCTTTGTCTACTACTTCAAAAACCATTGAAGGAATGCGTGTGTATGAAAGTTTTTCTAAAAGACTCTCAGCGACGTCGTAAAAAGCCCAATTAAAATTCTCCAGGGCCGTCCCGGGCTTTGAATACAGTGAAAGATTAAAATACAGGTGGCCTTTATGTTTTCTGGGCAGAAAGTACCGGAACAAATTTTAGTGCTGTTGGTTGCCACGCAGTCGGCCCCCGTGCCCTAGCAACCAGTGGCCCCTGACCCCGAACAAAACAACAACAGGGTCAGGGCGCGTAGATGAGGGATCCTCCCACCGCGCATGTATTCCCAGCATGCACCGCCGCCATGGTGCCGTCACCCCCACGACCCGCCAAGATGGAGGCCCGCGGAGATGAAAGGGGCCGCGTGATTGGCTCTGCCCCAGCCTCGCGTACCGTAGGGGCGCGCGGCTCCGCGACGGGACGGCGGGGAGGGC